>NC_083768.1:60112750-60233829 GCF_963514075.1 Conger conger | reverse complement strand
TGTGTGGTCAGTGTTGGGTAAGGGTTGGCGGTGATGTTGAGGTGTGGTCAGTGTTGGGTAAGGGTTGGCGGTGATGTTGAGGTGTGGTCAGTGTTGGGTAAGGGTTGGCGGTGATGTTGAGGTGTGTGTGTGGTCGGTGTTGGGTAAGGGTTGGCGGTGATGTTGAGGTGTGGTCAGTGTTGGGTAAGGGTTGGCGGTGATGTTGAGGTGTGGTCAGTGTTGGGTAAGGGTTGAGGTGATGTTGAGGTGTGGTCAGTGTTGGGTAAGGGTTGGCGGTGATGTTGAGGTGTGGTCAGTGTTGGGTAAGGGTTGATTCTCGTTTGCAGGAGCGTGCTGGCCGTCACTGTGGCGCCCTGCGGGTGCTGAACTCCTATTGGGTGGGCGAGGACTCCACCTACAAGTTCTTCGAGGTGATCCTGATGGACCCGTTCCACAAGGCGGTGCGGCGGAACCCGGACACGCAGTGGATCACCCGCGCCGTGCACAAGCACCGGGAGATGCGCGGCCTGACGTCCGCGGGGAAGAAGAGCCGGGGCCTGGGCAAGGGCCACAAGTTCCACCTGACCATCGGGGGCTCCCGCCGGGCCGCCTGGAGGAGACGCAACACCCTGCAGCTCCACCGCTACCGCTAGGGGGCGCCCTGCGCCTCCACTCTGCCCTCAGCCCAATAAAAGCGCTCTTTTCTTTCTTTGGAATGCTCGTTCTGTGGTCTGTCCTGAGTCGCTCAGAGTCCAGGGAGGGGGGTGTTTGTGGGAATCAGCAGCTCAGAGTTCAGGGGGGGGGGGGTGTTTGTGGGGATCAGCAGCTCAGAGTTCGGGGGGGGGTGTTTGTGGGAATCAGCAGCTCAGAGTTCAGGGGGGGGGTGTTTGTGGGGAATCAGCAGCTCAGAGTTCAGGGGGGGGTGTTTGTGGGAATCAGCAGCTCAGAGTTCAGGGGGGTGGTGTTTGTGGGAATCAGCAGCTCAGAGTTCAGGGGGGTGGTGTTTGTGGGAATCAGCAG
The DNA here is from genome assembly GCF_963514075.1 of Conger conger. Taxonomy (NCBI): domain Eukaryota; kingdom Metazoa; phylum Chordata; class Actinopteri; order Anguilliformes; family Congridae; genus Conger; species Conger conger. The sequence goes on along the minus strand of NC_083768.1, from coordinate 60,232,830 downwards.
CTCAGAGTTCAGGGGGGTGGTGTTTGTGGGAATCAGCAGCTCAGAGTTCAGGGGGGTGGTGTTTGTGGGAATCAGCAGCTCAGAGTTCAGGGGGGGGGTGTTTGTGGGAATCAGCAGCTCAGAGTTCAGGGGGGGTGTTTGTGGGAACAGCACCCGGGCGCCTCGGAATCACGGTCAGGAGCATGAGACGAGACGGCTTGAAGAAGGCGTGTCGCTCTCCTTCGGGCCGCTGAGGGACGGGGTGTGGCCGGTGTATCGAACACTCGCTCTGATTGGATTAGATGGGGTACAAATTGGCTCCCAAATTGGGAGAAAAAAGGAAAAATGAAATGCATATGAGTGTATGTTTTTATTTATTTTTCTGCTCAGTCCAGGGGGGTTGGGGAACGGCAATCTTAATCTGGAGCATGCCCACTGGAGCAGGTGCAACGCTGAGTCGCTCGTAATATCGAGCAAAACATGGCTGTTTACCCGCAGGGCGCTGTTAAACCACATCCCCTTCCCACTCCGACACTCACCCAGAGTCACTTACAAAGCCACATGCATTCAGACGGCTCACAAGCGCAGAGGAAGTGGAAAAAGTAGTCTACTGTTAATACACCTATTAAACTGCGTTGTGGCATGAATCCAGTGTATTTATAAGATGTTGAATTGTGATGTCCAAACTCTGCACTGCTATCCCTGCTGTTTCAAATACATTTATTTTAGTTTTAAAAAAGGTCACAAAATCCCAGTACAGGCAATTTTATGAAATGGAAAAGAACCCAAACATATATATTATAGCCTGTTGTATTCATAATTCTGCTCATCATGGAAGTTGTTAACACTGATCACAGCAGGAATATGTTAAACCCAGATGTGGTGATTTACATTCTTGCCAATCGGTTTTGAAGATTGTTTTTGAAACGCGTCAGATATTGAGGGTCAGAATTAGCTATTTAGTGTCATATAGTGAGCTATAATAAATACACAGGAGAAAAAGAAAAAGATCAATCGTTCTATAAGCCTTTATTTGAAAATATATTGAGGTGCTGCTGTTAAAAGACTGGTATTGCTTAAGGCAAAGAAATACATTGAGCATTTTAGTAAAACAATATTTAATTTTCATGAAATGCTGTCAATAAAAAGCTGTATAAGTCTTAAAGAAATATAGAATCAAAATATCTAAAACTATTTCATAAAAAGGTAGTAAAAATATATATTTCTGTTATTGAAAATATTTTCATCACTGGGAAAAGATTTGTAAATTCACACAGGAGAAAGTTCTGTTCTAACGAAATAGTAGTAAGTCTTCAAGAAATATCGAAACAAAAACAATTTTATAAAAAGGAAGTAAAAGTCTGTTCTAACGTAGTATGAAATAATAGTAATGACAGTAGTATGAAATAGTTTTCAATAGTAACAAGGCAGCCAGTGCAAGGAACTCACCAGCTATGTACAATAAAATCATCTTTTAAAATGTGATCTTGCAGAGGAGCAAGGAGAGTTTAAAAATGTGATCTTGCAGAGGAGCAAGGGGAGTTTAAAAATGTGATCTTGCAGAGGAGCAAGGAGAGTTGGGATGCTGGATCACTGCTGTCTGGCTGATAACACATCCATGTGTCGATCAGAGAGCCAACACGGACAGCTCTGACCCACACATGATGCACACAGCAGCCACAACTGAAAGGGTTTGATGGAGATACACACACATCTAAAGCAAAGGCCTACACAGGCTAAAGATAATTGTTTTCATTCTTACATACCTAAAAATGCAATCCATTATCTATATCCAATGTGTAAAAGTACCAACACTTTCAATGTCCTGATTCATGAGCAAGCTAAGGAACCTGCTGTCAATCATTTCAGGTGAATTACTCATTGATGAATGGCTGATCTAGGAGGATGTGGTTTTATATTAAAACATTTTCCTTTAGCTGTGTGTATGCTGTAAGCTATGCGATCCAAACTGCTGGGCGGGCACTTCCTCCCACAAAATCTCAGAATGCTGTTTCAGGTGGCTCCTCCCCCACATCATCATAGTCCATCCCACTGGCAGCTGGAGGAAATGGAATAATGAAGTTAGCATCAAAACGCTGAATGTAAACGTCACATTAATAATGAAAATCACACGGCCGCAGTCAGACACACAACCCCCCTGAGCAGAAGACTGTGAGTTTGGTGACAGGTTGTGTTTCGCTCCGACATTCATCTGCAACCAGAGAAACTAAACCTGAAAAAGCCTCCGGGCTCTGCTGGGTGGTGATGACATCATCATAGTACTCTGGTGCGTCTCCCTCGGCCAGCTCCCCTTAAACAGACAGAAGCAGCAGCCGAGCTGGTTAAACTGGGAACACTGTAGAGCCCTTATAATGGTCATATGGGCTTCGCTGGTTGTAGTGGTGACATTAATCATTGGGGGAACAACTTTAAAAGTTATTTCCAAGTCCATGGCTGGACTACACCACACTCAAGAACTGTGTTATGTGATCAGATCAAAACAGACTAGTTTGTAGGTAGACAAAGCATTAGGTGCACTTTAGTGGGAGGAAAAGGCAATCATTGCCGGGCTGAAAGGCCTGTTCTCGTTAATTAATGTGAAAAACATGATTGAGAGATTTCCACGGGCTAAACACAAGCCACTCATTAGGACGATACAGAACACTGAATGCAAACGGATGTATTCAGGAAGAGAAAGTGGTGAACGATCGCCCCGGCCAATGAAAACACTCACCTGCCACACTGTCTGGGTGCGCATCCACAGCAGTGATGACATCATCGTAGCTCTCTGCGGCGTCCTCCATCACCAGGTCCCCTGAAAGCAAGGAGACTTGTGGAGACTTGTGGAGACTTGTGGGGACTTGTGGGGACTTGTGGGCACTTGTGGTATCACACACGTCAGAGTGGGGCAAGTTGTCTCAAATCTCCCAAGTTATCACTCGTGAGAGTGGGGCAAGTAGTCTCAAATTGCCCTAATGATCACAAATGGCAGAGTGGGTTCAAGTTGTCCCAAATCACCCTAATGGTCACACACATCAGAGTGGGGCAAGTTGTCTCAAATCACCCTAATTATCACACACGTCAGAGTGGCCCATAACCTTTGCTGTGTAACCCAGTGAAGCTCCGAGCAGCACTCAGGAGTTCCACCCCTCCCAAAATCACACAGCAGCACCTCCTACACAGACCTCCACTACTTTACCTGGACCACAGCAGCACCTCCTACACAGACCTCCACTACTTTACCTGGACCACAGCAGCACCTCCTACACAGACCTCCACTACTTTACCTGGAACACAGCAGCACCTCCTACACAGACCTCCACTACTTTCCCTGGACCACAGCAGCACCTCCTACACAGACCTCCACTACTTTACCTGGACCACAGCAGCACCTCCTACACAGACCTCCACTACTTTACCTGGACCACAGCAGCACCTCCTACACAGACCTCCAGTACTTTACCTGGACCACAGCAGCACCTCCTACACAGCTGCAGTACCACCTCCTACCTGAGAGGGAGTGTCCCTTGCCGTCCCCCACGTCTTCATACCCGGAGGGCGGGTCCTCAGATAGGCTCCTCCCTGTGAACAGGACAGGGTGAGTCCTGGCCCCGCCCACACCACGCACGTTCCACAGTGTGTTTAAGCCTGAGGACAGGTGAGGGTCACTCACCCCACTGGGGGGCGCTGTCCATTCCCTCACTCTCCAGGTTGTACTTGATCTCCTCGTAGATGGGCTCGAGGAGACGGGCATGGTCCCACTGAGACAGGGCTGTGTGAACAGAGACAGAGAAGCACAGAGTCAGGGTGTCCTCTCAGGGAGCTCTGTGGGATCAACCAGGGCCCTGTAGGACCGCTCATCTGAGGTCACATCATGCACAGCTTATCCGGCCAGACTGGGGAGCGACTGGCTGTCTGGTGAGCGACTGAAAGCTGAGTTATGAAGCACAACTCAGTCCTACATTTCCCCTGTGTGTACTGTATGTTGATGTGTTCAGTTTTGTTCTGTGTTGCGTCTCTGAGACAAATGAATGTCCCCATGGTGGGGTAATTAAGCCGGCTCGCCCAGGGTCCGTCCAGCCCCTACCTCTCCTCAGATCTCTGTTCTGGAGCAGCAGAACCCCCAGCAGCACCAGCAGCAGGAAGGACAGCGCCCCCATCACCAGGAAGGCCACTGCTGGGATAGACAGGCCGGAAGGAGGGGGCGGGGGAGGCTTGGGCACGTTACGCTTAGACACGGGACTCTTGGACACGGGACTCTTGGACACGGGCGGCATGGGCGTGGGTGGCGTGGGCGTGGTCACAGCTGTAAAGGAGGAAGACGAGGTGCTGGGCATCAGCAGGCACCTACAATGGGCACGCCAGGACACACAAGGACCGCCTAGCTGTGCTTCCACCAGCTGAGCACTCCCTGTCATTTACTTTACTGATGCAGCCTCGCTGCCCCTCAAAGCAAAGCCCCGATCTGCCATTAGTCATTCCCCAAGATACCCAGTGCAATAACAGAAAACAGATGCAAGACTAAGTTTAGCGCCTAACGTAGATACATATGTTGGCTGAAGTTGTGCTTTCTGTACAAGACTGTACCGATGAGCCAAAACATTATGAGCCCTCTGAAGGTGGGTTGACTAAAAGCTTTGCCGTTTCAGAGATGCTCCAACCCAGTCATCTGGCCTTGACAACTTGGCCCTTGTCACGGTCGCTCAGGTCATTATGTGGTCATAATGCGTTGGCTCATCGGTGTAGATATTTTTTTACTGTACAAAAAACTGCCTATTTCATTTTAGCAAACTGCTAGCTTGATGTGAGTATTCAGAGACTTCAGACAGCCACACCAGACAGAATGTAATCCTCTAGGTTTCTGTCCTAATACAGAGGAATAACCATTGAGAGTGAACACTCAGATATGGAGTGGTAGTTAGCACTAAAGACTGTTCCTGCGCACTGGTACGGGTTGTGACCCCGGTGGTGTTCTCTGCCTTCATGTACGCAAACACGTCTGTAAGCTCCCCTGATAAAGGGCTTGTGAAGAAGTTAAATGTAGCTCCAAGGCATTATTTCTGCTGGCATTCTGAGTGACTGTGGAAGTAAAGTAATCGTAGAGGTGTGATGCGGGGTGGATCTTTAAGCCGCTCCTAGGCGTGTGGATGTGTGTTTCTGTCAGGGCCACAGTGATTCATCTTCACAGAAGCTGCCACTGGACCAGGTGCGATGTGGAGGTGCAGGCTCACCTGTGCAGGTGACCCCAGCCTGGTTCTGCGATCGGCAGCTGCTGTGCACAGAGTGTGGGCAGTCCCACAGGTGCAGCTCAGTGCCCCTGCAGTTCACCTCAGTCAGCCAGAGGGTGCCATTCCCCGTCCCAAAAGTAGCATTACCATGAGCCCCCTGTGCTAACACACAGCCCAGCTGTCTGCACACCACACGGGCATCCATCATGTCCCAGGAGTCTCCACACACCGACCGCCAGGAGCCCCCATGGAACACCTCCAGCCTCCCAGAGCACCCGCCTGCCCCCCCCACCACCCGGAGGGGCCAGTGATCTAGAGCAGGAGCCACAGATGAACTGAGCAGCCTCAATATGCTGAACATCTCCTACACACATCTCCACTGACATTATGGCTGATCTCATTAGGTTTAACATGTACAGACACATTTCCACTGACATTATGGCTTATCTCATTAGGTTTAACATCTACAGATACATCTCCACTGACATTATGGTTGATCTCATTAGGTTTAACATCTACAGACACATGTCCACTGACATTATGGCTGATCTCATTAGGTTTAACATCTACAGACACATCTCCACTGACATTGTGGCTGATGTCATTACATCAAAGTGAATTCATTCTGATTTTCACATGCACTATGTTCTTGATGCAATTTTATACATTCCAATGAGCAAATTATTCAGTTTACTTTGATATTTAATTTGTGATCGAATGCAAATCTCCCCTCCTTCATTGAAGAAGACCGTTCTCCTAAATGACAATGACATTATTTTTAATGAAATACCGTCAACACAGTCAATGACCATCATGCATGCATGACAGTTCCCACAGGAGTAGATTTGGGACTCAGGATGCTCAGTTGCATGCTGGCCTGCTGATACCTCATCGTATGTTGACAGATCATGGGATTCAGTCTATAAAAACTTACTTGTGCAAGGTCTCTGATTTTTCGCTGAGGAACATGACAACTTGCTCCTTGGCTCATTCTCATCCACTTCCGCTTTGATGTGGGAAAAATAATTTAATATAAATCAACTATAAATTTAAAAAAGACATGCCACATCATAAACAAACAGCCACCTGAATGCTTCAGATCCAATTTCATCCATGGGGTGATGCAAAAACAAATGTTACAGACTTATAATCTGCCTTACATATACACCAGTTTAAGCTAAAAATATGTGATTAATAAAATCATATCCTCTTCATCATCTACAACTGAAAATGAGCCCGTTATGCTGGAGAGTTTAATTCTACTGTTCCCACTGGGAGTAATACTGTGTTTGCAGGATTCAGGTTTATTCTCCTTCCCACTGGGAGTAATACTGTGTTTGCAGGATTAAGGTTTATTCTCCTGTTCGCACTGGGAGTAATACTGTTTTTGCAGGATTAACGTTAATTCTCCTGTTCCCACTGGGAGTAATACTGTGTTTGCAGGATTAAGGTTTATTCTCCTGTTCCCACTGGGAGTAATACTGTCTTCAGTGGAGAGAGGGTTTACCTGTACAGTTGAGCACAGCCACTGTTTTATCACACTTATTTTCACCCCAAGGGGCTGAGGGGCACTGCCACAGAGTGGAGTCATGTGGGCGACATTGGACACGATCCAGCCAGTTTGGAGCAGATTCCACTCTCGGTCCTGTTTGAGACACTTTACTCGTGTTCCCACAGTTCAGCTCCTGACATATGAGAGTAGCTGTGTCTTCCTCCATCCCATTCCAGCACACATTGCCCCAGGTGCCATTGTAGAACACCTCCAAATTCCCAGAACAGCCTTCACTCAGTCTCATCTCCTTGAATTCTACAAGGACAATATTAGAAATAAATTAGGGATGAAATGGTTTCATAAAAACATGACTTTGAAATAGCTTGGCATAAACGACAGAGGGCGGCCTGTAGCGTAGTGGTTAAGGTAAAGGACTGGGACACGCAAGGTCGGTGGTTCTAATCCCGGTGTAGCCACAATAAGATCCGCACGGCTGTTGGGCCCTTGAGCAAGGCCCTTAACCCTGCATTGCTCCAGGGGAGGATTGTCTCCTGCTTAGTCTAATCAACTGTACGTCGCTCTGGATAAGAGCGTCTGCCAAATGCCAATAATATAATGTAATGTAATAAATACTTAAAAGAGTGAAATGCAGGAATACGTCAGGATGAAAAGCTGTGTGTTCCATTCGTCACTGACCTCCTGCGATGGGTCTCATCACTTTACTAAGATTTTGTCGAAACCCCTGAATTTCCTCTCCAACCGGGTTTCATGTATTCACACACATCTAGTGTCAGTGTAAGAGCAAAGTATGTAGAGTCTCTGGTGAGTTACACACCTGAACACACGACCCCCACGTCCTCCTTGTGTCCACAGTCAGTCTGTCCCCATCCGGCTGTGGGACAGTCCCACAGGGACGTCTCGTTCCCCACACAGCCCACCTCATCCAGCCAGACACGTCCATTTCCTGGCCCAAAGAAGGAGGGTAGCGGGGCACTGAGGGCCGTCCCACACTGGAGCTGCCTGCACACCACCTGAGCATCCTCCAGGTCCCAGGAGTCATCGCAAACCGTCCCCCAAGAACCGTCGTGGAGCACCTCCACCCGCCCCGCACAGCGCCCCCCTCCCCCTACCAGCCTGAGGGACCGGCGGTCTGAGAGAGGGGGTTGGAGAGGGAGGGAGATATTTCATTGAAATGCAGGCTTGTGTGAACCTATCTGATGAAAACTCTAAACTGCAGAGACGGTTGATCAGCAAGCTGTACTCACTGGAGCAGACGATGGACACCCGTTCCCTGGAGCTGCAGGTGAGATTGTGTGGAGTGCTGCAGTTCACCAGGTGAGACTCTCTCCCGGAGCACTCAAACCCCGTCAGACACACGTCACTGGCCCCCGTCCCAGAAGGAGAGGAGCTGTAGACCTGCACCGCAGAGCCGCAGCCCAACTGCCTGCAGGCCACCGACGCCTCCCTGGAGCTCCAGGACCCCCCCACTCTGCTCCAGGTCTCCTGGTAGTACACCTCCACTGGGCCCCCACACTCACTCTCTCCAGCCAGCCGAACCGTCCCGTCCAGAGTGGAGAGAACAGAGCCTGAGGATCCCAAGTGTGTTACTCACACTAATGTGCACAGGATTACAGACTGCACCTTTGTGTGTTACACTAATGTGCACAGGATTACAGACTGCACCTCTGTGTGTTACACTAATGTGCACAGCATTACAGACTGTACCTCTGTGTATTACACTAATGTGCACAGGATTACAGACTGCACCTCTGTGTGTTACTCACACTAATGTACAGGGTTACAGACTGCACCTCTGCAGGATTTGTTCACTCATAGGTCATTCAACTTAAAACATTTTATAAACAACTTTAGCTTTCTTCTTTCCAGAGAGAGTGCGAGAGCAGTTAGCGAGACAGAGAGCACTGAGAGAGAGCACTGAGCACAGAGAGAGCAGTGAGTGAGACAGGGAGCACACAGAGAGAGCACTGAGAGAGAGCACAGTAAGTGCATAATTTTAACCAGGTGTGTTGGTATCGTTGCGGGCCGTTCACTAGACGCGGTAAAGTAGATTTGAAATTGCTATTTTGAACAGCGGAGGTTAGGGCTGGAGCTCGTTTGTTTTTATCACTGTGATAATCACTGAAACTGGTTGCATACCTGTTAAGTGACTGAACGTTTGTTTTAAATAGCACTGGAATTTGTCAGTAGATTAGCCTTGATTTGATATTCCTTTTAAGCGATTGTAGGCAATTGAAATAGGTGTGCTCAGAGCGACACTTGCGTCACTCCGTCCCAGTTTGTGATGTTATGTTTCACCCCATCCCAGTCTGCTCTCTCCCTCAAAGACACCCCCTGCGATGTGGGCCTCCACAGCGTCGGAACCCCTCCAACCTCAGCTACCCCCCGCTGACCCCCTGTGAGGACTTTGTGGTCACAGGGGGAATATGGAACTGCCAGTCTGCCACTCGGAAGGCTGACTTCATCCCTGCATATGCCTCCCTCCAGTCCCTACAATTCCTTGGCCTAACAGAGACCTGGATCACACCTGACAACACCGCCACTCCCGCTGCCCTCTCATCCTCCTTCTCCTTCTCTCACACTCAACATGGCTCAGGCAGTAAGAGCAGTTGTCTGGCAGTCGGAGGGTTGCCGGTTCGATCCCCCGCCCGGGCTGTGTTGAAGTGTCCCTGAGCAAGACACCTAACCCCCAAATGCTCCTGATGAGCTGGTCGGGGCCTTGCATGGAGAATGGAGAAGCATCAATTGTACAGCGCTTTGGATAAAAGGCGCTATATAACTGCCTGCCATTTACCTTTGCTATTTAATTTCCCCCTCATGGACATTCTCTGTTCTCCCCCTCTCTGACCTGTCCATATCCACTTTTGAATTCCATTCTGTTGCAGTATCCTACCCTACTAACCTTTTTATTACAGTTATCTATCATCCTCCAGGGCCCCTGGGAAGCTTCCTTGATGAGCTAGACACCCTTCTCAGCTCCTTCCCTGAGGATGGCACCCCACTGACCCTCCTTGGAGACTTCAACATCCACCTTGAAGCCTCCCAGGCTGCTGCCTTCCTACCGCTACTCCACTCCTTCGGCCTCTCCCTGCAACACTCTCCTCCAACCCACAAGGCGGGCAATGTCCTAGACCTTGTCTTTGTGAAGAACTGCTCATGCTCCGATTTCACGGTTACCCCTCTGCATACATCTGATCACCACTTCATCTCATTCTCCCTCCCTCTTCCTCCCCATCCTCCTCCCCCTCCTCCCACCCACACTTCCTCAGCCCGCCGTAACCTCCACTCCCTCTCACTCTCTTCCTTTGCCAGCACCGTCACCGCCTCACTCCCCCCTCTCGAATCCTTCTCCAAACTCCCCACTGACTCTGCATCCGCCACCCTCCTTTCATCTCTCTCCTCTGCCTTTGACTCTCTCTCTCTCTGTCCCCCTGTCTCAAAGCCGCCTCGCACATCCCCCCCCAGTCCTTGGATATCTGACACCCTCCGTACCTCCAGGGCCAGCCTCCGCGCAGCGGAGAGGAAGTGGGGAAATCCAGAGACGCTTCAGACCTCACAATTTGCCAGTCTCTCCTGGCGGCATTCTCTTCTGCTGTCACTGCCGCCAAAGCAAAATACTTTCAAACACAAATTCACAAACACAAACTCCACGTCTAACCCCCGGAAACTGTTCTAACTCCCTGTTGAGGTCAGAACTGTATAATAGCTTTCCATCTTCAAGCGCAAACTGAAGACGCACCTCTTCAAGCAGCACCTCTCCCTGTCCCTCCATACCTCCCTGTATACCTTAATTGTTTTCTTTCTGTGATTTACTTTCTGTGTATCAGGATATCTGTTTGGCTAGGTAAGCAGTGTTTGGCTAGTTAAGGGGTATGTTCATACAAATAAAATAAAATAAATAAATAAATAAGCGCACTTATCCCTGGTTATGGGTATGCACTTTGTTGTATTTCGCTCTGGATAAGAATGTCTGCCAAATGCCATTAATGTAATGCAAAGCACAGAGAGAGCACTGATAGAGAGCACTGAGCACTGAGAGAGAGCACTGAGAGAGAGCACTGAGCACTGAGAGAGAGCACTGAGAGAGAAACTGTGAACTGGGTATGGTGGAAATGTGTGGTAAATTGTGTATGCAGTATGCAGTGAGCAGTGTGCAGTATGCAGTGGGCAGTATGCAGTGGGCAGTATGCAGTATGCAGTATGCAGTGGGCAGTGGGCAGTATGCAGTGGGCAGTGCACATGAACACAGCACAGAGAACATGACTCACCATTGCAGATGACTCCAGCCTCTTGTTCAGGTGAGCACGCAGCTCGGCTCCAAGAGGAAACCGCACACTGTGAGAGCCATGTCTCGTTCCCACGGCAATCAAACACATCGTGGCTGATTGGCCCACTCCCAATTCCAAACCAGGTCTGTCCTGGCACTGCCACTGCAGTCCCACACCCCAGCTGCCGGCAGAGGACATTGGAGGCCCTGCTATCCCAGCATGCATCACACACTGTCCCCCAGGTACCCTGGTACTTCAACTCCACTCGACCAGAGCAGATGTCATGGCCGCCAGCCAGCCTGGACTCTGTGTACCCTACACACAGCACAGTGGGGTTAGCATCTGCCCAGCACTGAGATACTAAAGGAAACTTATGGAAGAGGTTAACAGTGGGGTTAGCATCTGCCCAGCACTGAGATACTAAAAGAAACTTATGGAAGAGGCTAACAGTGGGGTTAGCATCTGACCAACATTTGAAATAAACGTCCCACAGATTGAACTCACACAGACTCTAAGAGATCAAGATAAAGATTTCATTAAATATAAGTGTGTACAATCTGTGGGAAGTTTATTTCATATGTTGGTCAGATGCTAACCCCACTGTTAGCCTCTTCCATAAGTTTCCATGTTCTCCTCGTGTCTGTGTGGGTTTCCTCTGGGTATCTGGGTTCCTCCCCCCACACAAAGACATGCAGGTTAGGCTACTTGGGGGGCATTAACAGGGTGTTGCTGCAAAAGAGCATGTGTTCTCAGTCAACCTACCCTGTAGAAATAAAGGTCAATAATAATAAAATGATCACTGAAACTATCACAATGCACTGCAGAGAGGACTCTTACCAGAACACACCAGGCCCACATCGTTTCCATGGGAGCAGGGTTGATTCTGTGAGGGTTCTGTGGGGCAGAAGTAAATCAGAGATTCGTTGCCTCTACACTGAATCTCCTCTGCCCACACCTGGCCCTCGCCCTGGCCGAATGCAGCTGCCCCACGCAGCTCTTTAGGAGCCCCACAGCCCAGCTCCCTGCACACAACCTCTGCGTCCTGCTGGTCAAAGTCAGCATCACACACCGTGCCCCAGGAGCTCCCATGATGCACCTCTACTCTCCCAGAGCACAGGTCAGTCCCGCCCACCAGCCTGACAATTTGAGGAGCTGGAGCTAAAGAAGGAATAAAGAGAGAATCATCAGCAATGACCGGCACCTTATTCCAGAGACAACATTCAGCACAACTGTCTGAACACAGGCCTGCACAGCTATTATACATGGAGTACAGCAGTGTGAGATGAGCCAATCACATGTATACTGCACTGTGAGATGAGCCAATCACATGTATACTGCAATGTGAGATGAGCCAATCACATGTATACTGCAATGTGAGATGAGCCAATCACCTGTAAATTACAGACAGACTTAAAAAAAACATAATAGTTATGGAAAAAGACCATGAGAAACATAAATATGAGATTCTGTAACTGTAAATTCTGGATTGGTTCAGTAAGTGTAACAATGCACACACTTACCAGCCCAGCATTCAGTTACCATTCTAAACAAACATGAGCAGCATGTCTATGTATTATTATGACTGTGCATTCATAAAAAGCAATATAACCTCATGTAAATACAGAGGGCTGAGTTGGGTTAAGAACATTGGTAAGAGCTGAATAACACTGGGTCCTACCTGAGCAGTTCACTCCAGCATCCTTTCCATGATCACAGTCATGTTCACCCCATCCTGCTGACCCACATTGCGTCAGTGAGGATTCTGATCCACTGCAGGACACATAAGCCATCCATATTCGCCCAGACCCTGGTCCAAAGTGACCCTCTCTTAGTGCATCTAGAGCATCTCCACAGCCCAGCTGTCTGCACACCACCCCAGCATCACTCATGTCCCAGTCATGACCACACACTGTCCCCCACTCTCCCCGATGGTAAACCTCCACTCTCCCAGCACAGGGGCTGCCACCATTCACCAGCCTCACATCCTCCCTGCCTGAGAGAGAGAGAGAGGGAGAGATTTTCAGAAATTCCTGTTCAAATATATATGTGATCGAAAACAAACTAACAACTTTCAATACACTTCATGAAACACGGCTAGACACAGCTTTTGTTTGTATCCACGTGTGTCGATAAATACCAAGTAATCGTAAATCAGGCGCATGCACAAAATTTGGGATTAGCATAAATTGACACCCCTAAAACACCATATATGGAATTTCGGCTTTTTAAAGAGATGGTCGAAAAAAGAAAAAAGCTTCTCTGAAGCGGAGATTGAAGTTCTGTTAATGGTACAAGCCAACAAGTACAACAAGCCAAAAACATACACCAATCACCGAACATTAAAGTCACCTGCTTTAATTGAATCACAATTAAAAATGCTTTAAACTGTATAAACTTGTCTATAAACATAATAGTTTTAATTTAATTATATTAATAATGCATTTGTTTTTGTTATTTAAAGATCTTGGTTGGTACTGGTGTTCATGATCCCGTCTGTCTTAACAAGTGCTCCAGGATCTGTAGAATTTTTATTTTGTAATAAAATATTAATTACTGGAATAATAAAATAACAAAACATACTTTAGAAAGGTGCTCTTTCATTTCAGTGCCCAATACGAACAGCTGAGACTCATGAAGTTCGTTCCTCCTACGATAAAACTGACATCTGAAAACTTAGATAAATGATTTGTGGAAATGCATTTCTGATGGATTCAAGGACTCATAACCCCAATCTTTAAAGGTGGAGATAAATTCATACCTACACACCCTAATTGATAAACATAACCCAGATAAAAACACGTACTCTCTCCCTCTCCCCCCCTCTCTCTCTCTCTCTCTCTTTGTCTTTGTCTCTCTGCATGCTGGGAGTTGGGTGTGCTGCATGCTGGGAGTTGGGTGTGCTGCATGCTGGGAGTTGGGTGTGCTGCATGCTGGGAGTTGGGTGTGGTGAGTGTATGCCTGAGTGAGTGGCCTGACCATGACTTGCTAAGCAGCTTTGCTAAACCTTTTCCTATATTCTGCACTTGTGGAATTTAAAAATAATAAAACCATTGCACTCTTATATTTCTCTGCTGTACTGCTGTTCAATCACTCTTAAAAGCAATAGGGATGTTTTAACAAGGCCGTGGGCCAGTTTAGCTGGCTGACAGGCAGTGGCGCTGGGGGGTGGGCAGTTCACGCTGCTGCATGGCCTTACAGCCGCCCGACCGTACCTTGCTCAGTGGAAGAGTGTGTGCTAGCTGTGGCGGAGGTGGTTGGACATGATTGCATCAAATCCTCATCAAAGATGCATAAAGGCATTGTGCTGTTCTTTTACAGCATTGATCAAGTAAATGCCATGGTAGAACATGGAATAGTAATTAAATAAACCTTCACTGTGGTACTCCCTCTCGTGAACCCAGCGAGAAGGATCACATTATTGAACATGCTGCCTAGGGTAACAAACGAAATGTTAACACAAGCTTTGTTGCGGCATGGAAAAATAGTTATGCCGATTAAAACATTGTTTGGTGGGTTTCAATCCCCTCTCTTAAGACATGTCATGTCTTTGAGAAGACAGGTGTACATGATTCTAAACAATGACACAAATCATTTGGCCATGTCTTTTAATTTTAGAATTGGCAATTGTGATTATACTGTGTATGCCACCTCTGACAGTTTAAAGTGTTTTATCTGTAAAGAGGAAGGTCAAATAGGCCGGCCTGTCCCAATAAGGAACAAACAAATAATATAGAATCGACAACGGAAACGCCTGGGCCCACAGACTTAGAAGCCTCGACATCAGGCGCTGCGGGGAATAGTGGGGGAAACTGGGAAGGGGAGCAGCGAACAGTCTAACAATAATGCGTCTAAGAAGACGAGATGGAGGAAGAGGCGGTGAATGAACAGGCACATACTGGGGGCTTGTTGACAGATAATACTGTTATAAATCAAGTGGATGATGGCGGGGCTATAATCGATAATGTCAGTTTTAAAGTACCACCATGAAATGGAAGCATAAGCGTACAAGCAGGATTTGGAAGTTGTGCTTAATGACAGCCTAAATAAGGGACTACTACCACTGAGTTGTAGGAGAGCAGTTATAACACTACTTCCCAAAAAAGGAAACCCAAAAGAAGTAAAAAACTGGAGACCTGTGGCATTACTCTGCACAGATTACAACTTCCTCTCTAAGACCTTAGCTAACAGGTTGAGAGAAGTGATGGGGCAGGTTTTGGGGCAGACCCGACATATTGCGTGCCTGGCAGGACAATTACAGATAATGTCATTTTAATTAGAGATTTTTTTACAATCTGTGGACAGTCAAAAATTGACAGTGGTCTTATTTCTTTAGACCAGGAGAAGGCATTTGATAGAGTTGAACCTATTCACGGAGCACCCTTAAAGCCTTTGGTTTTAATCATGATTTTATTGACAAGATTAAGGTGCTGTATCAGAACATTGAGTTGGGGTGATTGAACCCCTGCTGAACAAGATAAGGCCGCAGGTTAAAGGTTTTAATATTCCACTTTGCACAGCCCATATGCAGATGATGTGGCTGTCATTGTAACAAATCAGAGAGATGTTGATGTACTGGACAGAACTGTTAACAGCTTCAAGGTAATCTCATTGGCCAAAATAAATTGGGGAAAGAGTGAAGCGGTGCTAGTGGGGGAATGGAGAGGAGGGCCGCCTACTGTGCCAGGGGGCCTCCAGTGGAACGTGCTGGGCTGAAATACCTGGGCACCTTCTTGGGCGATGATGCCTTCACTAAACAGAACTGGGAAGGTGTGCTGGAAACGGTAGAGGCCCGTCTTAAGAAGTGGAGATGGTCGCTGCCACAGACGCCACAGGACGGACGCTGATAATCAACAACCTGGTGGCGGCAGCACTAGGGCACCGGCTGGCTTGCTTGGACCCTCCTCCTGGGTTCCTAGCAAGGTACGGGCAGTGATCGTGGATTTCTTTTGGGACGAGTTACACTGGATCCCCCAGAGTGTCCTGTACCTGCCAAAAGAGGAGGGGGGGCAAGGCCTAGTGCACCTGGGCAGCAGGGGGGCTGCTTTCAGGGTACAGTTCATCCAGAGACTCTATGGCCCGGACGACATAGTCTGGAGACCCTTAGCCTGTACCATACTTAGGAAGGCATGGGGGTTGGTCTTCCTCATGAACAGCAATGGGCTTAAGCTGAATGGACTACCCAAATTTTACAATGGATTATCGCGTGCATGGGGACTTCTGATGCATCAAAGGATGGGGCCAGTTCCATCCGCTTTCTGGCTCCTAGAAGAACCGGTGGTGTTTGGATCCCGACTAGACGTGAGCTGTGCGGCTGTCCCACGGCTGATAGAGTTACTCTGCGCATCAAAGACCACCAAGTTGCGACAGGTAAGAGATTGAGCCGGTCTAGAATTGGACAAAGTAGAGAGCATTGGAGCATGCCTGAGAATCAGGTCAGCAAGGCACCAGAGTCCTGAAGGGATGGAGGAAAGCATTGGCTGAAGAAGAAAAACTACTTTGAAGAAACTATCCTGCAAACACAGCCCTTCAAGTTATAGGGGATCCATTCCCTGGACTATTTGTTTCTCCTAAGCTCACAGGGCCTGATTTTCAGGGCCTTTAATAGAGAAATAGGAGGGATAGGTTGGTCCTAGAGGAGGCTCAAGGGAAGGTGCTTTACACAATGGCTGTTAAAGCAATACAGCAAAACAACTCTCTGATAGATACCCCATGGAGGGCTAATTTAGGGTTGAAATCTTAATTGATAAACATAACCAAGATAAAAACATGTACTCTCCCTCTCTCTCTCTCTCTCTCTCTCTCTCTCTCTCTCACTCTCTCTCTGTCTCTCTCTCTCCCTCCCTCTATCTCCCTCCTTCTCTCTTTTTTCAGATTATCAAATTTATTAAGCTTGTTTTGAATTTTGTCTGAACTCATTTTTAAATATGGCGGGTCATCTTTATTTCTTGTTACACATGAAATATTCTACAGGTCCTGGAGCCTCTGTTAAGATAGATGTCATTGTGAACACCAGTAGGTACCAAGATATTAAAATAACTAAACAATGAACCCCCCCCCCCTCCCAATGAGCTTACAAGACTTCCAATGAAACTTTTGAATCTGTGTGGGTTTCCTCTGGGTATCTGGGTTTCCTCCCCCCACACAAAGACTTGCAGGTTAGGCTACTTGGGGGGCATTGACAGGGCGTTGCTGCAAAGGAGCATGTGTTCTCAGTCAACCTACCCTGTATAAATAAAGGTCAATAATAATAAAATGATCTCTGAAACTATCACAATGCACTGCAGAGAGGACTCTTACCAGAACACTCAAGGCCCACATCGTTTCCATGGGAGCAGGGTTGATACTGTGAGGGTTTTCTGGGGCAGAAGTAAATCTGAGATTCGTTGCCTCTACACTGAATCTCCTCTGCCCACACCTGGCCCTCGCCCTGGCCGAATGCAGCTGCCCCACGCAGCTCTTTAGGAGCCCCACAGCCCAGCTCCCTGCACACAACCTCTGCGTCCCGCTGGTCAAAGTCAGCATCACACACCGTGCCCCAGGAGCTCCCATGATGCACCCCTACTCTCCCAGAGCACAGGTCAGTCCCGCCCACCAGCCTGACCTCTGCAGTTGAACAGAGAATAAAGAGAATCATCAGCAATGACCGGCACCTTATTCCAGAGACAACATTCAGCACAGCTGTATGAACACAGGCCTGCACAGCTATTATACATGGTGTACAGCAGTGTGAGATGAGCCAATCACATGTCTACTGCAATGTGAGATGAGCCAATCCCATGTATGCTGCAATGTGAGATGAGCCAATCACATGTATACTGCAATGTGAGATGAGCCAATCACATGTATACTGCAATGTGAGATGAGCCAATCACATGTACACTGCAATGTGAGATGAGCCAATCACCTGTAAATTACAGACAGACTTAAAAAAACATTCTAATAGTTATGGAAAAAGACCATGAGAAACATAAATATGAGATTCTGTAACTGTAAATTCTAGATTGGTTCAGTAAGTGTCACAATGCACACACTTACCAGCCCAGCATTCAGTTACCATTCTGAACAAACATGAGCAGCATGTCTATGTATTATTATGACTGTGCATTCATAAAAAGCAATATATCCTCATCTAAATACAGAGGGCTGAGTTGGGTTAAGAACATTGGTAAGAGCTGAATAACACTGAGTCCTACCTGAGCAGATCACTCCAGCATCCTCTTCATGATCACAGTTATGTTCACCCCATCCTGCTGACCCACACTGCTTCAGTGAGGATTCTGATCCACTGCAGGACACATCATCCATCCATATTCTCCCAGACCCTGGTCCAAAGTGAGCCCCTCCTAGTGCATCTACAGCATCTCCACAGCCCAGCTGTCTGCACACCACCCCAGCATCACTCATGTCCCACCAATCACCACACACTGTCCCCCACTCTCCATCATGGCCAACCTCCACTCTCCCAGCACAGGGGCTGCTACCATTCACCAGCCTCACACCGTCTGAGTGAGAGAGAGAGACTTTCGGAAATCCGTGTGCAAATATATATGTGATCGGAAACAAACTAACAACTTTCAAAACACTTCATGAAACACGGCTAGACACAGCTTTTGTTTGTATCCACGTGTGTATGTCGATAAATACCAAGTAATCATAAATCAAAGGCGTGTGCACAAAATCTGTGATTAGCATAAATTGACACCCCTCAGACTATCGGCAGTTGGTTTCTCTCTTCTAGATGGAGAAAGTTGGGGATATGTTTTTTAAATGTATTAAAATATTTTTCCCTGAAATTATTATATATTTGACATTTTAGAAGGAAGTGCATCTCCGTTTCAACCTCACCTGTCGTACACTGACCACATATTCTCTGATTATTTGGTAGCCAGGACATTTTATGCCTACCCTTTTCTATGGCTAGGTTGTGGTCAATGAGTCTATACTTGGTAAGGAGTCATCTCTGCTTCATCTCTCAGACAGTCAGAAGACAGTTTGTCAGTTTGGCAGTTTGTCTGAACTCATTTTTAAATAGGGCGGGTCATCTTTATTTCTTGTTAAATATGAAAAATTCTACAGGTCCTGGAGCCTCTGTTAAGATAGATGTCATTGTGAACACCAGTACGTACCAAGATATTAAAATAACTAAACAATGAACCCCCCCCCCCCCCCTCCCAATGAGCTTACAAGACTTCCAATGAAACTTTTGAATCTGTGTGGGTTTCCTCTGGGTATCTGGGTTCCTCCCCCCATACAAAGACATGCAGGTTAGGCTACTTGGGGGGCATTAACAGGGCATTGCTGCAAAAGAGCATGTGTTCTCAGTCAACCTACCCTGTATAAATAAAGGTCAATAATCATAAAATGATCTCTGAAACTATCACAATACACTGCAGAGAGGATTCTTACCAGAACACACCAGGCCCACATCGTTTCCATGGGAGCAGGGTTGATTCTGTGAGGGTGCAGTGGGGCAGAAGTTAATCTGAGATTCATTGCCTCTACACTGAATCTCCTCTGCCCACACCTGGCCCTCGCCCTGGCCGAATGCAGCTGCCCCACGCAGCTCTTTAGGAGCCCCACAGCCCAGCTCCCTGCACACAACCTCTGCGTCCCGCTGGTCAAAGTCAGCATCACACACCGTGCCCCAGGAGCTCCCATGATGCACCTCTACTCTCCCAGAGCACAGGTCAGTCCCGCCCACCAGCCTGACCTCTGCAGTTGAACAGAGAATAAAGAGAGAATCATCAGAATGACTGGCACCTTATTCCAGAGCCAATATTCAGCACAGCTATCTGAACACAGGCCTGCACAGCTATTATACATGGAGTACAGCAGTGCGAGATGAGCCAATCACATGTATACTGCAATGTGAGATGAGCCAATCACATGTATACTGCAATGTGACATGAGCCAATCACATGAATACTGCAATGTGAGATGAGCCAATCACATGTATACTGCAATGTGAGATGAGCCAATCACATGTATACTGCAGTGTGGGATGAGCCAATCACCTGTAATTTACCGACAGACTTAAAAAAACATTCTAATAGTTATGGAAAAAGACCATGAGAAACATACATATGAGATTCTGTAACTGTGTAAATTCTGGATTGGTTCAGTATGTGTAACAATGCACACACTTACCAGCCCAGCATTCAGTTACCATTCTGAACAAACATGAGCAGCATGTCTATGTATTATTATGACTGTGCATTCATAAAAAGCAGTATATCCTCATGTAAATACAGAGGGCTGAGTTGGGTTAAGAACATTGGTAAGAGCTGAATAACACTGAGTCCTACCTGAGCAGATCACTCCAGCGTCCTCTCCATGATTACACTCATGTTCACCCCATCCTGCTGACCCACACTGCTTCAGTGAGGATTCTGATCCACTGCAGGACACATCATCCATCCATATTGTCCCAGACCCTGGTCCAAAGTGAGCACCTCCTAGTGCATCTACAGCAACTCCACAGCCCAGCTGTCTGCACACCACCCCAGCATCACTCATGTCCCAGTCATCATCACACACTGTCCCCCACTCTCCATCATGGCCAACCTCCACTCTCCCAGCACAGGGGCTGCCACCATTCACCAGCCTCACACTGTCTGAGAGAGAGAGAGAGAGAGAGAGATTTCTGGAAATCCATGTGCAAATATATACGTGATCGGAAACAAACCAACAATTTTCAATACACTTCATGAAACACGACTAGACACAGCTTTTGTTTGTATCCACGTGTGTTTGTCGATAAATACCAAGTAATCGTAAATCAAAGGCGTGTGCACAAAATTTGTGATTAGCATAAATTGACACCCCTCAGACTATCGGCAGTTGGTTTCTCTCTTCTAGATGGAGAAAGTTCGGGATATGTTTTTTAAATGTATTAAAATATTTTTCTCTAATATTATTATATTTTTGACTTTTTAGAAGGAAGTGCATCTCCGTTTCAACCTCACCTGTCTTACACTGACCACATATTCTCTGATTATTTGGTAGCCAGGACATTTTATGCCTACCCTTTTCTATGGCTAGGTTGTGGTCAATGAGTCTGTACTTGGTAAGGAGTCATCTCTGCTTCATATCTCAGACAGTCAGAAGACAGTTTGTCAGTTTGACAGTTTGTCTGAACTCATTTTTAAATATGGCGGGTCATCTTCATTTCTTGTTAAAAATGAAAAATTCTGCAGGTCCTGGAGCCTCTGTTAAGATAGATGTCATCGTGACCACCAGTACGTACCAAGATATTAAAATAACTAAACAATGAACCCCCCCTCTCTCTCTCCCAATGAGCTTACAAGACTTCTAATGAAACTTTTGAATCTGTGTGGGTTTCCTCTGGGTATCTGGGTTCCTCCCCCCACACAAAGACATGCAGGCTAGGCTACTTGGGGGGCATTAACAGGGCGTTGCTGCAAAAGAGCATGTGTTCTCAGTCAACCTACCCTGTATAAATAAAGGTCAATAAAAATAAATGATCGCTGAAACTATCACAATGCACTGCAGAGAGGACTCTTACCAGAACACACCAGGCCCACATCATTTCCATGGGAGCAGGGTTGATTCTGTGAGGGTGTTGTGGGGCAGAAATAAATGTGAGATTCGTTGCCTCTACACTGAATCTCCTCTGCCCACACCTGGCCCTCGCCCTTGCCGAATGCAGCTGCCCCACGCAGCTCTTTAGGAGCCCCACAGCCCAGCTCCCTGCACACAACCTCTGCGTCCTGCTGGTCAAAGTCAGCATCACACACCGTGCCCCAGGAGCTCCCATGATGCACCTCTACTCTCCCAGAGCACAGGTCAGTCCCGCCCACCAGCCTGACCTCTGAAGTTGAACAGAGAATAAAGAGAGAATCATCAGCAATGACCGGCACCTTATTCCAGAGACAACATTCAGCACAGCTGTCTGAACACAGGCCTGCACAGCTATTATACGTGGAGTACAGCAGTGTGAGATGAGCCAATCACATGTATACTGCAATGTGAGATGAGCCAATCACATGTATACTGCAATGTGAGATGAGCCAATCACCTGTAAATTACAGACAGACTTAAAAAAAAAATTGTTATCGCTCTGGAAAAAGACCATGAGAAACATAAATATGAGATTCTGTAACTGTGTAAATTCTGGATTGGTTCAGTATGTGTAACAATGCACACACTTACCAGCCCAGCATTCAGTTACCATTCTGAACAAACATGAGCAGCATGTCTATGTATTATTATGACTGTGCATTCATAAAAAGCAATATATCCTCAGGTAAATACAGAGGGCTGAGTTGGGTTAAGAACATTGGTAAGAGCTGAATAACACTGAGTCCTACCTGAGCAGATCACTCCAGCATCCTTTTCATGATCACAGTCATGTTCACCCCATCCTGCTGACCCACATTGCGTCAGTGAGGATTCTGATCCACTGCAGGACACATAAGCCATCCATATTCTCCCAGACCCTGGTCCAAAGTGAGCCTCTCTTAGTGCAGCTGCAGCATCTCCACAGCCCAGCTGTCTGCACACCACCCCAGCATCCCTCATACCCCAGTAATCATGACACACTGTCCCCCACTCTCCATCATGGTAAACCTCCACTCTCCCAGCACAGGGGCTGCCACCATTCACCAGCCTCACATCCTCCCTGCCTGAGAGAGGGGGGGGGGGGGGGGAGGGAGAGAGAGAGAGAGACAGAGAGAGAGAGAGAGATTTTCTGAAATCCGTGTGCAAATATATACGTGATCGGAAACAAACTAACAATTTTCAATACACTTCATGAAACACGGCTAGAGACAGCTTCTGTTTGTATCCACGTGTGTATGTCGATAAATACAAGTAATCGTAAATCAAAGGCGTGTGCACAAAATTTGTGATTCGCATAAATTGACACCCCTCAGACTATCGGCAGTTGGTTTCTCTCTTCTAGATGGAGAAAGTTGGGGGTATGTTTTTTAAATGTATAAAAATATTTTTCTCGAATATTATTATATTTTTGACATTTTAGAAGGAAGTACACCTCCGTTTCAACCTCACCTGTCGTACACTGACCACATATTCTCTGATTATTTGGTAGCCAGGACGTTTTATGCCAACCCTTTTCTATGGCTAGGTTGTGGTCACTGAGTCTGTACTTGGTAAGGAGTCATCTCTGCTTCATATCTCAGACAATCACAAGATATTCAGCCAATTTGAATTCTCGTTTTAGGGCCAGGTAGCAAGTAAGCTTGTTTTGTGTTTTGGTTTGGTTGTTCCAATGCTCCCGATAAATGGTTTTATTTTGTTTAGCAATTTGGTTTATTCTGATTTGTGTTTGTGAAGCAGTGCTGGTCTGAGAGATGTTCTTGTTAGATGAGATGATTAGTTAGTCTCAGTACCAGCTGACTTAGTGGACTCTTTTCAGGGTTCAGCTCTTGGATTTGAAATGCATGGAACTGCAGTGTTGTTTTGGGACTTGATTTCAGGTGCATCCTGAATTTGAGTGACCTTTTTTGTATATTATTAATTAATGGGAATCATCCTAATTCAGCCCTGCATGCATTGTTTGGTGTTTTTGGCTGGATGTTCAAAATTGTTCTGCAGAATTCTTTATGTAGGGCTTCAATTGGATGCTTCTCCCATCTAATGTAGTCCTATGAGTGGACCCCATACTTCACTTCCATACAAAGTAATTGGCAGGATGACACTGTCAAATATTTTTGACCAGATTCTGATTGGAATGTCAATCTGGAAGAATTTGTTTCTGATTGCCTAGAAGGCTCCATTTCTCTCAGCGAATTCACTGCCAGACCAAAGTTTCCTGAGGCACTCATTTTCAGCCCCAGGTAATTATAGAACAGGGTTTGTTCTAAGGCAGTTTTTCCTAGACTGAACATGTGTCTGCTTTCCTGAGATCTTGGCTTTTTTGGAATATCAGTATTTTAGATTTTTTATGGTTTACTGTCAGGGCCCTATTGTGGAAGTACTGCGGCGTCCTGTTCCCTGGTGGTGGCGTGGTGGTCCTCTGATGGCGTGAGGGCTGGGTGCTGCTCCTCTCAGGTCCTCTGCAAACATCCAGACGCTGCTCCGGTCCAGGTGCACATGGTCATATAGGTGCTCCGGGGTCAGAGTGGGGTGATGTGTGACTTTAACTCCCGTCAGTGTAGCGCAGTCTGTGGTGATGGCTTGGTTTATGTTATTGATTAGTTCAGAAGGGACGTCCTTTCGAGGCAGTAAAGTGGAGATGGTGATGTTGGCTGTGGGGAACTCCCTGCGTGCTTTTTGGGCCACCTTTGTCACTGCCTGTGGAACCCTCTCTCCCTGAGAACACAGGTTATTTGTACCTGTGTGTGTGATAATGTTATCTGGTTCGCCTAGTTCGGAACGACAAAGGAGTTTGTGTGCCGTGTCAGTAGTGGGACACCAGAATTGTCCTACCCTGTGTGTGGGGAACATCTGTCTGTGCTGCAGGAACTTGCCATTAGAGTCAATGGGTCTCATTCATGAAATGTTAGTAAATCTATGTTCAGATTTGCACATAAACGTCCACGCTACTAAAAACCTACTCCAGATTCATGAACGCCGCGGGAAACTCAGATCTCATCGTAAACTCGTGCGTATGATCATGAATGCCAATCCATTGTAAAGTGAAAGCGCGCTCCCGGTAATCAGCAATTAGCATAAATCCCCGCCCATGAATAGACAATGATTACCATATAAGGAGGTGAAGACGCATCCAGTCGACCTGTCAGTCATCATGGCGCTAACAAAGAAAGAGAAAGAAAAAAACCTTTTCCGAAGCGGAGATCAAAATCATTTTGGGTGAAGTGGAGTCAAGAAAAAATCATTTCTTTTCTTCTGTCAGTAGTGGTGTTGTGACAGGGACAGGCAAAGCGAAGGCCTGGAAGGAGGTGACAGATGCTGCTAATGTTGCCTCTGTAGACAATAGAGCCCTATCCGAGGTGAAACGTAAATGGTTTGACATGAAACTGGAGGCAAATAAACGTATAAGCGCACACAAAAAACATGCATCAGCCACAGGAGGAGGAGGCTCACAGGCACAAATACCACCTGCTGACGAGCGCATCGCTGGCATTATTGGGGAGACCTCTCTGTCAGGAATTATACCTGACGGAGACACCGACATGCCTCCACTGGAGACAACATCAAACCCAGATGGTAAGGTGATAATTGTTGTATCATAATACATTCTGAAAACCATCACTGATAGCTTAGTGGTTAGTATAGTTTAACCTAGGTCGTACAGTCCCACCAAACAAACAGAACATTTGTGGGGGTTTCTCTTCGGATTGAATGAAGTGGAAACGGGAAACCAGTAATGTTATATTGTGCGTAATGGTGCGTAATGGATATCATTGTTGGAATGTAGAGCTATTTAACATTCATTTCAAGAAAGGATAGGCATAACATATATCCCACTGTAGTTTTGTATGCATCGTCTTCAAATTATTTGAATCTTAATAGCCTAAAGCTCTGTTTCATACTGTACAGCTCCAAATAAGTCAGTCTGCAGCCAACGTAAATCAAACATTTTTCAAATAAGATTTATTAAAGGTTTCTTTCAAATGAAAAAAGAGCCACACATAAAACGAAAAAAAAAACGTTGTTTCATATTTCTAGCTGGCGAGTGCAATTCTATAGGCAGGCTATATTCTTACCAATGAGCCAGCCGTTCCTCACAGCTCCATCCTCCAAACACGTGCCAACTGCGCTGTTACGCAGGATAAATGCATCATGTGCCACAACGTTTAACAGCACACACTTTGCATCACAGATCAGTTGCACATTAACGGAATGAAAGTTTTTCCGGTTTATGTAAGCAAATGCATCACCAGATGGAGCCTTGATGCGTACGTGTGTGCAGTCTATGGCACCGATGACACCTGGCATGTTTGCAATTGCACTGAATCCCTGCATCACTTCTACCTGCCGTTGCGCGTCATAGGGAAATTTGATGTACTCTGGCACTAGTTTTAAAATACCATTGAGCACAGCAGGGAAGATGGGGCTCATAGTTGGTTGCGAAATGCCGGACCTGTCACCTATCTCGCGCTGGAAGGTCCCTGTGGCTAGAAAACCAAGCACAGATACAAGCACAGATTTCTACATGTTGAATGATAGAAAGATTGTGTAATCTATTGAGTCGATTTACATAGATAATTCACAATCATGAACCTAATCTGGATCTTAAACCTGCTAATTGCCAACTAATTTAACTAAATGTGTTATATTTTTAATTGTTTGTCATGTTCATATCACGTGTTTCAAAGGCATCAGCGTATTGTTTACATTACATAGCGCAATATGAAGTAAAATGTAAATTTCCATTTCCATTAGTGACAAGCATTATTTATGTGCATTCTTCAATTTGCACAAGCACTACGCGTGGTCAGCAGCAGGTGTAGATTTTGTTAGTAGCTACGAAAAGATCGGAGCTACTAAAATATTGATGAATGCTAAAAACCCGTAAATTTCCCTCTACTCACATTTTACACACAAATTCGTTCTGCTCCCGTTTCATGAATGAGACCCAATGAGTTTGGTGGTTTTCGGGGGCAGTGGTGGGGGCTGGTTCCCTGCAGTAGGCTGTGAGCAGGGGGGGTAGGTGCTGGGTGTAGCTCTGTCGGGTTGGGGTCCTGAGGGGGGGTGGTGCTGGGCTTGAGTCAGTTGTGAGTCTGTTGGTCTCTGACAGTTTATTCTCTCTCATTTCAGACGCAAGCGCAAGGGTTAAATCTGCATTTAACAGTCTTTCCACTTTTTAAAATGGGCCATGTATTCACTGGTACTCTCACCTTCCATTTGGTTTTCAGTATGAAATTTGCACCGTTTTGCAATAAAATTTGTTTCGGGAACATAAAACCCCATTACTTCTTTATAGTTTTCCCGCTTGGCTTAACAGGTACACACAAGTCCATGAGAACTGGACAGAAAAACACATTTCTTTTTGTCGTCTTCCGTCAGACCATTTGCCTGAAAACACTGTTCCAGCCTGTCCTCATCAGCTCCAAAGGTTTCTTCCCCTTCCTCAAAGTGAAAATCGTCAGACTTTCCGAAAGTCGCCATTTTGTCTTTCTTTTTACTCACTAAGTTAGCCAGCCATCTTGTGCTCGTATTATTTAAGAAATCCCATCCTCGTTGTCAGTTCTTTTGTATACCCAACAGAGAAAGTATAAATAATGGAGAACAGAGGCTTCACTCAGAATTCAAAAACGTATGGCCATTTCATTAGTCACTAGATTAATCATGGAGGATTTAAATAGTTTGAGTTAAAAGTTACAGTGCAAGTTTAACAGACACTTCTCTGGATGCACATGCCCTCTTCATGAGGACAGTCTCACCTGATATTTATTTGACCATTGCACATAAAGGTCATGGAAGAAACCAATGACATTGTAAGAAGATGATTTAAACATATTCAGTTTTAACCCTTAATATACCACAATAAGGAAAGAACTGGGGAAATTATCAAATCAAAAACATAGAGACACAAAAAATATTGATTTACGCCTTGATTCCTGTGAGACTCTCAAATACTATAAACGTATGCTCAGAACCATAAATTCACAACACACTCACATGCAACTGACATTAATAGAGGAGTCCATAAACACAAACTGAATTTAAAAATCTCAAAGAAACAAAGTAGAATTGGCTATACAAAATGGACTAGCCATGGCAACACTTTGTGTGCAAACATAACACCAGGTATACAATCAGAGAAAACCCACGCAAAATAAAATAAAATGGGAATTTATATTTTGTAATAAAATATTAATTACTGGAATAATAAAATAACACACTTTAGAATGGCGCTCTTTCATTTTCATTTCAGGTATCTACATACCTTAATTGATAAACATAACCAAGATAAAAACACAAACTCACTACAGTATTACTACTGCAATTATTGCAAATGGCAGGAAAGTGGAAGATGCCCTAATGACATGTAGCAGGGTAAAGACTGGAAAAGTGAAAATGATTTCCACAGAAGAGGCATCTTCTGCACACAGCCGTGATCCCCAGCAGATGGGGAAGGACAGTTCCTCTAGAGACACACAACTCCCATGTTAAATTTTAATACGAGACTGTCATTTTATGAGATAAGACAGGAAGTCTGACTTTGGGTGAACGTTGCTTCAGTGCTTTTGAAGTTAACATTTCCACAGGTGTTACCACTGATGTGCCAAATAATCTTTTCATAAGATTAATACATTTTAAAAAATAATCAATTTTTTAATGAGTCGCTGTCCGCAGGAGATGAGTACATTTCAATAACTGTATGAAATTAAATAAAGTGTATTCATTAATAAATATAATTAATATGTAATCAAATGTATCGCTGTGAAGAGAGTGGGTCACACTTCCGTTCAGTTCAAACATGCCAGAGGCTTCAGACTTTCACAAACTTAAAACACTAAACAGCAGCTTGCAACTACACACAGTAAGAAAAATAAAACCATCTCATGACAATTCTTACACTAAACTGCAGGTTGTATCTTTCAGAGAGCAAGCTGGCCCTAGACTTTAAGGGAAAATCAGATGCCAACTTATGTAGACCTGAAAAATTATAGAAACACCATTTTGACGTTATATACGTACACTAAAACACGAACACAATACCAATACCAAACAAATTGCTTTCTCCTGGCACAATTTTTTCAATTGATACATTTACAACCAGTGAATAAAATACAGAAACAGTTTAGAATATATATTTATAACATAATATTTATAAATAATAATGAAATCTTAATGAAGCATGCAGAGAAATGTCCCTCCAGTAATCTGTGGTGTTTAGAGGCTGCCTGTAACCCTGCTCTTACTGGAAAGCCCTTTGACCAGGAGACCCTCTGACCCCTTGGCCCTGGCCCCCAGTCTCTGACCCTGACTGGGTGTGGAGAAGCAGGAGAGGAGGATGAAGCTGGTACTCACTGGCTGTGGAGAGCAGGAGGAGGGAGGAGAGAGAGAGGAACAGCAGACATCTCTCCATCTTCAGCGCAGACAAGCGTACCCTTCCACAGAGCAGAGTGCTCACACCTGCACCTCTGAGCTCTGAGTGAGACTGAGCTCTGTGCATATGGACCCTGCCCCCTAGAGACAGCACACTCTCTCCTCCACCAATCACATTCACCACTGCCTTATTAGAACACGGCACCAGCACCACAAACACACGTAATGACAAATCAGCACCCGCCATTTACATTTTCTCCATATATACCAACTCTGCGTCACTGCAGTCAGCCAGGACTCCTCCCACCGGCAGGAGGCCCCGCCCCCGTGACTCACTGCACGGTCAGACACGGAAGAAGAAAGCGCATCATTTCCTAAAAGTTTTCGTACCGTCTGAAGCCCTATGGTAGTGTCAATCCATCGCTTCCTAAGAGCTGTGAAATTCAATATCGATAGATGGCAACTGACCTTCACAAGTCTGGTAATGGGCACAAAAAAATGTAAATAAGTGACAATGATAAACAATGAACATGACAAACGGTTTTATTACAGATTTGCCAGGAACAGGATGCAAGTGCATGTTGTCCCCACAGACGGGGGGGAAGATGGTGGGCGGCCATAAAGAACCCGAGGATCATGGATTAAACGCTTAAAGATCATGGTTTAAACGCTTAAAGATCATGGTTTAACAGCTTAAAGATCATGGTTTAAACGCTTAAAGATCATGGCTTAAACGCTTAAAGATCATGGTTTAACAGTTTAAAGATTATGGTTTAACAGTTTAAAGATCATGGTTTAATAGTTTAAAGATCATGGTTTAACAATTGCAGAGATTGGATTGGAATGATGACTGGAAGAGAGTGCTATGGTCAACTTTTTGGCCAAACACACCATCAACATGGCGCCATAAGAGGAATGCATAGAGAGAACCGACTGTCAGATACCTACTGGAGACTTCTCAACGAGACAATGGAGGCTTTTATCCAACCCCTGATTCATCTGTTCGGTCTGACCGTTGGTTTGGGGATGAAAGCAGGAGGATGATCGGGCCTTGGCTCCCATCAGGGCACAGAATGCCGGGCAGGAAAAGCGAGGTCCCCTGTGGGACATGGCTTCCAGATGGAGGCCGTGGAGGCAGAAACATGCAGGAACAGGAGCTCCCTTTCCCTGGATGACGGAAGCGTGGGAAGGGCCATGAGGTGGACGGACTTGGAGAAACGGTCCACAACGGTCAGGATCACGGTCATGCCTTTAGAGACAGGAAGGCCAGAATCCAGAGCCACGAGTGACCAAGGACATTTGAGAATTGTGCTGCATTTATTCTCTTTTTTAACACTTGGTGATGCTACATGAACATTGAGCAGGGTTACAATGTGTGCCCCTTTTGAACGACTGGCACCCCATACTCACACTCACACCCCTGTGCCAAGCACAGGAAAAAACAAACTGTTCTAAAATGTCATCTGATTAGCTCGAGTGGAAAAATGTAGATGAATAATGCTGATATGACACATGAGAAGCAGCTTCCTGCCCTGCAGCTGGGCTTGTGATCAGGGGCTGGAAGTGGGTTTGAGAGCTTCTCACAGTAAAACGCTTCACTCCACAGCTCTTCAAGTTGAGGTAGTTAAACGGTAAACATTTGGCATTTACATGGCGCCTTTATCCAAAGCGCTGTACAACTGATGCTTCTCATTCACCCAGTCATACACATGACGATTGGCTGCCATGCAAGGCACCAACCAGCTCGTCAGGAGCAATTTAAGGGTTAGCAGGTAAGTGGCAAGCCTCCAACTGCCAGACAACTGCGCTTACAACCTGAGCCAATGAGACAACTGCTCTGACCACCTGAGCCAATGAGACAACTGCTCTGACCACCTGAGCCAATGAGACAACTGCTCTGACCACCTGAGCCAATGAGACAACTGCTCTGACCACCTGAGCCATTGAAACAACTGCTCTGACCACCTGAGCCAATGAGACAACTGCTCTGACCACCTGAGCCAATGAGACAACTGCTCTGACCACCTGAGCCAATGAGCCGATGAAAGCAGTCTGAAGCCGTATGCAGCAAAATCTTGACATCTAAGATAAAACTAAAATCTTTAATTACAAAAACATTCACTTATTGTTAATTTCAGACAAAATGGTGATTTTCTCATGATTTAGAAAAACACATTTCAGCTTACATATAACAGAAGATGAAATAGTCAGGAAGTCAGTAATGAGAATTTCAATGAAGAAAAAAGACAATAGTAATAAACACAGATGATCTTTATTATGTTAAAAAGTTCTGTATGTATAAAAATTGGAAAACGATATACTTTCATTTCAGAACATTTCGTCATGTTTCAAGTTGGTCCATAGTTCATCAAAATGAGGGGTGTCAAACTGAATTTTGAACTTGGACTGGAGTTAAACCTGCAGACACTGCGGCTCTCCAGGACTGGAGTTAAACCTGCAGACACTGCGGCCCTCCAGGACTGGAGTTAAACCTGCAGACACTGCGGCCCTCCAGGACTGGAGTTAAACCCGCAGACACTGCGGCCCTCCAGGACTGGAGTTAAACCTGCAGACACTGCGGCCCTCCAGGACTGAAGTTAAACCTGCAGACACTGCGGCCCTCCAGGACTGGAGTTAAACCTGCAGACACTGTACTCTATCCCATCAGATCAAACCTGCTGTGTTCCATTCTGAACGACCCTTAGGGCCATCCAAGGGATTTTTTCCCCCATGAGTAGATCCCAGACTGGGCCCATGAGTAGATCCCAGACCGGGACCCATGAGTAGATCCCAGATTGGGCCCCGTGAGTAGATCCCATATTGGGCCCATTGGGCCCATGAGTAGATCCCAGACCGGGACCCGTGAGTAGATCCCAGATTGGGCCCCGTGAGTAGATCCCATATTGGGCCCAAGAGTAGATCCCAGATTAGGCCCAAGACTAGATCCCATATTGGGCCCAAAAGTAGATCCCAGATTGGGCCCATTGGGCCCATGAGTAGATCCCTGTTTGGGCCCCACCACCTGAATATATGCAAGGGCCCCTGACAGCCAGGACCCTTGGAACAGGTGCTGCTGACAACCCTATAACACACACACACACACACACACACACGCACACACACACACATACATACAGACACACACACACACACACACACACACACACACGCACACACACGTACATACAGACACACACACACACACACATACACACACACACACGCACACACACGTACATACAGACACACATACACATGCATTCACACACGCATGTACACACACGCACACACAAACGCACTGTGGTGGCCCAATCGGGGATCGGTTCCACTGGAGGGAAACGGCCAGTACGCCAGCGCTGGGAAAGATAATTAACCACGTCTCTTTCCCGATCTCCTACTTAACAGAGCGGCACGTTGGAAAGAGCCCGGGAGGGGGGATCAGCACCAAGGCCAGCACCACCCGGTGTGAGGCGCGTGTGGAATGCGACCACACGCCTCTAATAAACTTTTAATTAAACAGGCGCAGCTGAGCCGAGTTCAAGGGAGGGAGCAAAAGGACGCGCTCAAGAACATAACGGGGCTCAGGATAGAGGAGGAGAGACGCGGAGCCAGTGAGTGAATATTCAAAGCCCCTACTCAAGAGAGCCGTTGAGGGCTTTCGGAAGAGACTTTGCGGAAGACTAAAAAGCCCGGATTCACATGGGCGTGTTGTTCTAAAAATACCGCAGCTAACCTCTCCCTCTCCAACTGTAGACGGACTGACTGGCTAGGCGGAGAAGGAGGACTCTCAAGGCCGGGGAAACTCGAGGAGTGGACGGCCCCACCAACGACCAAGACGGACCAACGCAACCGCGGGGATTCCGGCTCTTTTTGTTTTTGTTTTTTTCAATTTTGCTGTTCCTAATTTTTCGGTCGCTTCGTAATTTCTTTTTTTTTGAGAAAGGAATCAATTTTTTGTACTGGACTACTGAGGCATGGCCTGAAGGCACTAATAGAAAAATAAATAAATATTATTTTTTGTTCACCATTTTTCCCTCTCTCTCTCAACCAGCGGGTTACCACAGCACACACACAAACCCACATGCACACACGTACGCACACAGACACACACAAACTCACACACATGCACTCACACACACATACGCACACAGACACACACACTCACACACGCACGTACACACAAGCACGCACACACATACACACACACAAACTCACACACATGCATTCACACACACAAACACACACACACTCACACATACACACAACCAAATCCACTGAATGCCTTTCTTTACAATAAAATATGAATTAATATATGAAAATAATTTATTTTCTTAGCTTTTGTTTTATCTTCAACTTGTCATTATTACTGAAAAAATGTACAATATATTTATATTTATTGCAGGTACTCATTCGTCATTATTATTGCTGTAACTCCTCCTCCAGTTGATAAAAGTAAATGTACCTAAATAACCACTATTATATATAGGGGGTGGCCTGTAGTGTAGTGGTTAAGGTAAATGACTGCGACACAAAAGGTTGATGGTTCTAATCCCGGTGTAGCCACAGTAAGATCTGCACAGCCGTTGGGCCCTTGAGCAAGGCCCTTAACCTTGCATTGCTCCAGGGGAGGATTGTCTCCTGCTTAGTCTAATCAACTGTATGTCGCTCTGGATAAGAGCGTCTGCCAAATGCCAATAATCTAATGTAATGTAATGTAATGTAATGTAATATAAACACACAGCACTGTTATATATTAACACACAGCACTGTTAAGGCATACGTAGTCCTGTTATATATTAACACACAGCACTGTTAAGGCATACGTAGTCATGTTATATATAAACACACAGCACTGTTATATATAAACACACAGCACTGTTAAGGCATACGTAGTCGTGTTATATATAAACACACAGCACTGTTAAGGCATACGTAGTCATGTTATATATAAACACACAGCACTGTTATATATAAACACACAGCACTGTTATATATAAACACACAGCACTGTTAAGTCATACGTAGTCCTGTTATATATAAACACACAGCACTGTTAAGGCATACGTAGTCGTGTTATTTTGTGGTTAAAATAGGCCTGTAAAATGAAGGGATGTGCTGATATGAGGCACGTAGAGACATGGGGCCTCCTGGGGGGGGAGGTGTTTGTGGGAATCAGCTTCTCAGAGTTCAGGAAGGGGGGGTGTTTGTGGGAATCAGCAGCTCAGTTCAGGGGGGGGTGTTTGTGGGAATCAGCAGCTCACACAGTTCAGGGGGGGGGGTGTTTGTGGGAATCAGCAGCTCAGAGTTCAGGGGGGGGGTGTTTGTGGGAATCAGCAGCTCAGAGTTCAGGGGGGGTGTTTGTGGGAATCAGCAGCTCAGAGTTCAGGGGGGGGGGTGTTTGTGGGAATCAGCAGCTCAGAGTTCAGGGGGGGTGTTTGTGGGAATCAGCAGCTCAGAGTTCAGGGGGGGTGTTTGTGGGAATCAGCAGCTCAGAGTTCAGGGGGGGGTGTTTGTGGGAATCAGCAGCTCAGAGTTCAGGGGGGGGGGTGTTTGTGGGAATCAGCAGCTCAGAGTTCAGGGGGGGTGTTTGTGGGAATCTGCAGCTCAGAGTTCAGGGGGGGTGTTTGTGGGAATCAGCAGCTCAGAGTTCAGGGGGGGTGTTTGTGGGAATCAGCAGCTCACAGGTGGTACTGCTGGGGTTTCTCCCCCACAGGGATGGGTGAGGCGGGCCACATTGGTTTCTGGATTTCAGACCAACTTCTGCCCTTAATGAATGAATTAGCCCAATCATTTACATGACCTGTCATTTACAGCTGCAGTCCCTGATGTAAACGGCTGCTGTTAAATATTCTTGTCTTGTATCATTGTATTAGGGTGTAATTAGCAGGTTAATTGGTCATGGTGCTGTATTAGGGTGTAATTAGCAGGTTAATTGGTCATGGTGCTGTATTAGGGTGTAATTAGCAGGTTAATTGGTCATGGTGCTGTATTAGGGTGTAATTAGCAGGTTAATTGGTCATGGTGCTGTATTAGGGTGTAATTAGCAGGTTAATTGGTCATGGTGCTGTATTAGGGTGTAATTAGCAGGTTAATTGGTCATGGTGCGGTATTAGGGTGTAATTAGCAGGTTAATTGGTCATGGTGCATCTGGCTGATTGAGGGTAAGCAGGGCAGCTCATCCCTGGTCCACGCGTGGGACATTTGAACAACGTGCCCTCAGCAGCACCCTGGGGACGGTTGTGTCAGGGTAATCCGGTGCCTGCGTGTTCGTTAATCGGTCAGGGAAGGCATTTGGAAAGCAGGCTCATGCTGAAAAGGCAGCTCTGGCTCCCAGCAGATTTGCTCTTGTGTTTGGTGTGATTGTCTCATGCAGGAGGCCAGGATCCAAGGCTGTTCTGTTCCTTTTATTTTAGCCGTTTTACTCACTTTCAAAAAAACAAAACAAAGAACAAATGCCAAGTCTGGCTGGCTGTCAGGGAGCGGCATGATTGGCTCGCTGTTCCAGAGGGAGGGGCCTGGCAGGGTCAGCTGATCGCCACACAACAGCACCCCGGGCGCCTCGGAATCACGGTCAGGAGCATGAGACGAGACGGCTTGAAGAAGGCGTGTCGCTCTCCTTCGGGCCGCTGAGGGACGGGGTGTGGCCGGTGTATCTAACACTCGCTCTAATTGAATTAGATGGGGTATAAATTGGCTCCCAAATTGGGAGAAAAAAGGAAAAATGAAATAAATGAATAAAAACATAAACTAATATTTTTCAGCTCAGTCCAGGGGGGTTGGGGAACGGCAATCTTAATCTGGAGCATGCCCACTGGAGCAGGTGCAACGCGGAGTTCGCTCGTAATATCGAGCGAAACATGGCTGTTTGCCCGCAGGGCGCTGTTAAACCACATCCCCTTCCCACTCCGACAC
Source organism: Conger conger (assembly GCF_963514075.1). Classification (NCBI taxonomy): domain Eukaryota; kingdom Metazoa; phylum Chordata; class Actinopteri; order Anguilliformes; family Congridae; genus Conger; species Conger conger. The sequence continues at coordinate 60,196,990 of NC_083768.1, read as the reverse complement.
TCACCCAGAGTCACTTACAAAGCCACATGCATTCAGACGGCTCACAAGCGCAGAGGAAGTGGAAAAAGTAGTCCACTGTTAATACACCTATTAAACTGCGTTGTGGCATGAATCCAGTGTATTTATAAGATGTTGAATTGTGATGTCCAACCTCTGCACTGCTATCCCTGCTGTTTCAAATACATTCATTTTGGTTATAAAAAAAGGTCACAAAATCCCAGTACAGTCAAAATCACAATTTTAATTCATGGAAAGGCCCCAAACATATATACTATAGCCTGTTGTATTCATAATTCTGCTCATCATTGAAGCTGTTAACACTGATCACAGCAGGAATATGGGGTATTGTATAAACCCAGATGTCTAAACAGCGTTGTGGTCATTTACATTCTTGCCAATCAGCAGTGTGTCTGACCTACGGGCTGTCAATCAGAAGTGAGTATCCATGACAACAGACACAGTCAAACCACCACCTCAGGTTTAGCAATGCTGCTTAGATTCTGGAAAAAAAGTGAATGGTTATCTTGTGAAGATTGTACATGATATATGGTGGCATGTCTATGTTCACTGCAGATTGTACATGATATATGGTGGCATGTCTATGTTCACTGCAGATTGTACATGATATATGGTGGCATGTCTACGTTCACTGCAGATTGTACATGATATATGGTGGCATGTCTACGTTCACTGCAGATTGTACATGATATATGGTGGCATGTCTATGTTCACTGCAGATTGTACATGATATATGGTGGCATGTCTATGTTCACTGCAGATTGTACATGATATATGGTGGCATGTCTATGTTCACTGCAGATTGTACATGATATATGGTGGCATGTCTACGTTCACTGCAGATTGCTGGAGAACATTTAGTGCTGCCTAGTGTTTGTAGCTTCATTCAAATACAGATCATTTCAATGTGAAATCTCATCTAGTTAGCTCATTCTTTCTTTACATATAATGCCTAACTCTGAAATATAAAGACAGAGTTAATTAAGTTAATTCAGTAAATTAAACCTGCAAGCAGGGCTGAAGGCGGCCAAGCAGTCCAGCAGGGCAGGGTCGCCATGGCAACTTGATCTGATCATGTTAAAAGTGTGGCTGTAAGCACTGATAGTTTTTTGTCAACTGACCAAAGATTGGGTGTAACTGTGTCTCCAATTTAAGACATATCTCATGGAAAACCTTCAGGATGGCAGAGCTCAAGGACAAGAAGAGTCCTAATGCCCCAGGTGGCATTGAGATTGGTTTTGAAACACGTCAGATATTGAGGGTCAGAATTTGCTATTTAGTGTCATATAGTGAGCTATAATAAATACACAGGAGAAAAAGATCAATCGTTCTATAAGCCTTTATTTGAACATATCATATTGAGGTGCTGCTGTTAAAAGACTGGTATTGCTTAAGGCAAAGAAATACATTGAGCATTTTAGTAAAACAATATTTAATTTTCATGAAATGCTGTCAATCAAAAGCTGTACAAGTCTTCAAGAAATATAGAATCTAATATATCTAAAACTATTTTATAAAAAGGTAGTAAAAATATATATTTCAGTGATGGAAAATATTTTTATCACTGGGAAAAGATTTGTAAATTCACACAGGAGAAAGTTCTGTTCTAACGAAATAGTAGTAAGTCTTCAAGAAATATAGAAACTAAAACAATTTTATAAAAAGGAAGTAAAAATATATATTTCTGTTATTGAAAATATTTGTATCATTGGGAAAAGAAGTTCTGTTCTAACGTAGTATGAAATAATAGTAAAGACAGTTGTATGAAATAGTTTTGAATAGTAACAAGGCAGCCAGTGCAAGGAACTCACCAGCTATGTACAATAAAATCATCTTTAAAAATGTGATCTTGCAGAGGAGCAAGGAGAGTTTAAAAATGTGATCTTGCAGAGGAGCAAGGAGAGTTGGGATGCTGGATCACTGCTGTCTGGCTGATAACACATCCATGTGTCGATCAGAGAGCCAACACGGACAGCTCTGACCCACACGTGATGCACACAGCAGCCACAACTGAAAGGGTTTGATGGAAATACACACACATCTAAAGCAAAGGCCTACACAGGCTAAAGATAATTGTTTTCATTCTTACATACCTAAAAATGCAATCCATTGTCTCATATTTAATCACATCATCATCTGGCAAGCTGCTATATCCAATGTGTAAAAGTACCAACACTTTCAATGTCCGGATTCATGAGCAAGCTAAGGAACCTGCTGTCAATCATTTCAGGTGAATTACTCATTGATGAATGGCTGATCTAGGAGGATGTGGTTTTATAGTAAAACATTTTCCTTTAGCTGTGTGTTTGCTGTATGCTGTGTGATCCAAACTGCTGGGCAGGCACTTCCTCCCACAAAATCTCAGAATGCTGTTTCAGGTGGCTCCTCCCCCACATCATCATAGTCCATCCCACTGGCAGCTGGAGGAAATGGAATAATGAACTTAGCATCAAAACGCGGAATGTAAACGTAACATTAATAATGAAAATCACACGGTCAGACACACAACCCCCCTGAGCAGAAGACTGTGAGTTTGGTGACAGGTTGTGTTTCGCTCCGACATTCATCTGCAACCAGAGAAACTCCACCTGAAAAAGCCTCCGGGCTCTGCTGGGTGGTGATGACATCATCATAGTACTCTGGTGCGTCTCCCTCGGCCAGCTCCCCTTAAACAGACAGAAGCAGCAGCCGAGCTGGTTAAACTGGGAACACTGTAGAGCCCTTATAATGGTCATATGGGCTTCGCTGGTTGTAGTGGTGACATTAATCATTGGGGGAACAACTTTAAAAGTTATTTCCAAGTCCAAGGCTGGACTACACCACACTCAAGAACTGTTTTATGTGATCAAATCAAAACAGACTAGTTTGTAGGTAGACAAAGCATTAGGTACACTTTAGTGGGAGGAAAAGGCGATCATTGCCGGGCTGAAAGGCCTGTTCTCTGTTAATTAATGTGAAAAACTTGATTGAGAGATTTCCACGGGCTAAACATAAGCCACTCATTAGGACGATACAGAACACTGAATGCAAACAGATGTATTCAGGAGGAGAAAGTGGTGAATGATCGCCCCGGCCAATGAAAACACTCACCTGCCACACTGTCTGGGTGCGCATCCACAGCAGTGATGACATCATCGTAGCTCTCTGCGGCGTCCTCCATCACCAGGTCCCCTGAAAGCAAGGAGACTTGTGGAGACTTGTGGAGGCCTGTGGAGACTTGTGGAGGCTTGTGGGGACTTGTGGTGACATGTGGAGACTTGTGGGGACTTGTGGTGTAATCTCAGGACCCTCACACAGCAGGACAATTAATTATCACACACGTCAGAGTTTGGCAAGTTGGCCCAAATCACCCTAGTTATCACTCGTGAGAGTGGGGCAAGTTGTCTCAAATCACCCAAATGATCACACACGTCAGAGTGGGGCAAGTTGGCCCAAATCACCCTAGTTATCACTCGTGAGAGTAGGGCAAGTTGTCTCAAGTCACCCAAGTTATAACACACGTCAGAGTGGCCCACACATCAGTTATAACACACATCAGAGTGGCCCATAACCTTTGCGACGTAACCCAGCGAAGCTCCGAGCAGCACTCAGGAGTTCCACCCCTCCCAAAATCACACAGCAGCACCTCCTACACAGACCTGCACTACTTTACCTGGACCACAGCAGCACCTCCTACACAGCTGCAGTACCACCTCCTACCTGAGAGGGAGTGTCCCTTGCCGTCCCCCACGTCTTCATACCCGGAGGGCGGGTCCTCAGATAGGCTCCTCCCTGTGAACAGGACAGGGTGAGTCCTGGCCCCACCCACACCACGCACGTTCCACAGTGTGTTTAAGCCTGAGGACAGGTTAGGGTCACTCACCCCACCGGGGGGCGCTGTCCGTTTCCCCGCTCTCCAGGTTGTACTTGATCTCCTCGTAGATGGGCTCGAGGAGACGGGCGTGGTCCCACTGAGACAGGGCTGTGTGAACAGAGACAGAGAAGCACAGAGTCAGGGTGTCCTCTCAGGGAGCTCTGTGGGATCAACCAGGGCCCTGTAGGATCGCTCATCTGAGGTCACATCATGCACAGCTTATCCGGCCAGACTGGGGAGCGACTGGCTGTCTGGTGAGCGACTGAAAGCTGAGTTATGAAGCACAACTCAGTCCTACATTTCCCCTGTGTGTACTGTATGTTGATGTGTTCAGTTTTGTTCTGTGTAGCGTCTTTGAGACAAATGAATGTCCCCACGGTGGGATAATTAAGCCGGCTCGCCCAGGGTCCGTCCGGCCCCTACCTCTCCTCAGATCTCTGTTCTGGAGCAGCAGAACCCCCAGCAGCACCAGCAACAGGAAGGACAGTGCCCCCATCACCAGGAAGGCCACTGCTGGGATAGACAGGCCGGAAGGAAGGGGCGGGGGACGCTTGGACACGGGAGGTTTGGGCGGCGTGGACACGGGACTCTTGGACGCGGGCGGCGTGGGCGGCGTGGGCGTGGTCACAGCTGTAAAGGAGGAAGACGAGGTGCTGGGCATCAGCAGGCACCTACAATGGGCACGCCAGGACACACAAGGACCGCCTAGCTGTGCTTCTACCAGCTGAGCACTCCCTGTCATTTACTTCATTGATGCAGCCTCGCTGCCCATCAAAGCAAAGCCCCGATCTGCCATTAGTCATTCCCCAAGATACCCAGTGCAATAACAGAAAACAGATGCAAGACTAAGTTTAGCGTTAATGTAGATACATATGTTAGCTGAAGTTGTGCTTTCTGTACAGGACTGTACCGATGAGCCAAAACATTGAGCCCTCTGAAGGTGGGCTGTGGTATCTGTCACCAAGACGTTAGCAGCAGATCCTTGTAGTCAGTAAGGTGCAAGGTGTAGCTGCCCTGGATCGGACTAAAAGCTTTGCCGTTTCAGAGATGCTCCAACCCAGTCATCTGGCCTTGACAACTTGGCCCTTGTCACGGTCGCTCAGGTCCTTATGTGGTCATAATGCGTTGGCTCATCGGTGGAGATGTTTTTTTACTGTACAAAAAACTGCCTATTTCATTTTAGCAAACTGCTAGCTTGATGCAAGTATACAGAGACTTCAGACAGCCACACCAGACAGAATGTAATCCTCTAGGCTTCTGTCCTAATACAGAGGAATAACCATTGAGAGTGAACACTCAGATATGGAGTGGTAGTTAGCACTAAAGACTGTTCCTGCGCACTGGTATGGGTTGTGACCACGATGGTGTTCTCTCTGCCTTCATGTACGCAAACCCGTCTGTAAGCTCCCCTGATAAAGGGCTTCTGAAGAAGTTAAATGTAGCTCCAAGGCATTATTTCTGCTTGCATTCTGCGTGATTGTGGAAGTGAAGACATCGTAGAGGTGTGATGCGGGGTGGATCTTTAAGCCGCTCCTAGGCGTGTGGATGTGTGTTTCTGTCAGGGCTAGAGTGATTCATCTTCACAGAAGCTGCCACTGGACCAGGTGCGATGTGGAGGTGCAGGCTCACCTGTGCAGGTGACCACAGCCTGGTTCTGCGATCGGCAGCTGCTGTGCACAGAGTGTGGGCAGTCCCACAGGTGCAGCTCAGTGCCCCTGCAGTTCACCTCAGTCAGCCAGAGGGCGCCATTCCCCGTCCCAAAAGTAGCATTACCATGAGCCCCCTGTGCTAACACACAGCCCAGCTGTCTGCACACCACACGGGCATCCATCATGTCCCAGGAGTCTCCACACACCGACCGCCAGGAGCCCCCATGGAACACCTCCAGCCTCCCAGAGCACCCGCCTGCCCCCCCCACCACCCGGAGGGGCCAGTGATCTAGAGCAGGAGCCACAGATGAACTGAGCAGCCTCAATACGCTGAACATCTACAGACACATCTCCACTGACATTATGGCTGGTCTCATTAGGTTTAACATCTACAGACACATCTCCACTGACATTATGGCTGATCTCATTAGGCTTAACATCTACAGACACATCTACACTGACATTATGGCTGATCTCATTAGGTTTAACATCTCCCACACACATCTCCACTGACGTTATAGCTGATCTCATTAGGTTTAACATCTACAGACACATCTCCACTGACATTATGGCTGATCTCATTAGGTTTAACATCTACAGACACATCTCCACTGACATTGTGGCTGATGCCATTGCACCGAAGTCAATTCAGATTTTCACATGTTCGCTTTATGTTCTTTGTGCAATTTTATACATTCAAATGAGCAAATTAATGAGCGAAAACAAATCTCCCCTCCTTCATTGAAGAAGAACCTTCTCCTAAATGACAATGACATTATTTTTAATGAAATACCGTCAACACAGTCAATGACCATCATGCATGCATGACAGTTCCCACAGGAGTAGATTTGGGACTCAGGATGCTCAGTTGCATGCTGGCCTGTTGATACCTCATCGCATGTTGACAGATCATGGGATTCAGTCTATAAAAACTTACTTGTGCAAGGTCTCTGATTTTTCACTGAGGAACATGACAACTTGCTCCGTGGCTCTTTCTCATCCACTTCCGCTTTGATGTGGGAAAAATAATTTAATATAAATCAACTATAAATTTAAAAAAGACATGCCACATCATAAACAAACAGCCACCTGAATGCTTCAGATCCAATTTCATCCATGGGGTTATGCAAAAACAAATGTTACAGACATATAATCTGCCTTGCATATACACCAGTTTAAGCTAAAAAGATGTGATTAATAAAATCATATCCTCTTCATCATCTACAACTGAAAATGAGCCAGTTATGCTGGAGAGTTTAATTCTACTGTTCCCACTGGGAGTAATACTGCGTTGGCAGGATTAAGGTTTATTCTCCTGTTCCCACTGGGAGTAATACTGTGTTTGCAGGATTCAGGTTTATTCTCCTTCCCACTGGGAGTAATACCGTGTTTGCAGGATTAAGGTTTATTCTCCTGTTCGCACTGGGAGTAATACTGTTTTTGCAGGATTAAGGTTTATTCTCCTGTTCCCACTGGGAGTAATACTGTGTTTGCAGGATTAAGGTTTATTCTCCTGTTCCCACTGGGAGTAATACTGTGTTTGCAGGATTAAGGTTTATTCCCCTGTTCCCACTGGGAGTAATACTGTGTTTGCAGGATTAAGGTTTATTCTCCTGTTCCCACTGGGAGTAATACTGTCTTCAGTGGAGAGAGGGTTTACCTGCACAGTTGAGCAGAGCCACTGTTTTATCACACTTATTTTCACCCCAAGGGGCTGAGGGGCACTGCCACAGAGTGGAGTCATGTGGGCGACATTGGACATGATCCAGCCAGTTTGGAGCAGATTCCACTCTCGGTCCTGTTTTAGACACTTTACTCGTGTTCCCACAGTTCAGCTCCTGACATATGAGAGTAGCTGTGTCTTCCTCCATCCCATTCCAGCACACATTGCCCCAGGTGCCATTGTAGAAAACCTCCAAATTCCCAGAACAGCCTTCACTCAGCCTCATCTCCTTGAATTCTACAAGGACAATATTAGAAATAAATTAGAGATGAAATGGTTTAATTAAAACACGACTTTGAAATAGCTTGGCATAAATGACAGAGGATACAAACTTAAGAGTTCAATGCAGGAATACGTCAGGATGAAAAGCTGTGTGTTCCATTCGTCACTGCCCTCCTGCGATGGGTCTCATCACTTTACTAAGATTTTGTCGAAACCCCTGAATTTCCTCTCCAACCAGGTTTCATGTATTCACGCACATCTAGTGTCAGTGTAAGAGCAAAGTATTGAGAGTCTCTGGTGAGTTACACACCTGAACACACGACCCCCACGTCCTCCTTGTGTCCACAGTCAGTCTGTCCCCATCCGGCTGTGGGACAGTCCCACAGGGACGTCTCGTTCCCCACACAGCCCACCTCATCCAGCCAGACGCGTCCATTTCCTGGCCCAAAGAAGGAGGGTAGCGGGGCACTGAGGGCCGTCCCACACTGGAGCTGCCTGCACACCACCTGAGCATCCTCCAGGTCCCAGGAGTCATCGCAAACCGTCCCCCAAGAACCGTCGTGGAGCACCTCCACCCGCCCCGCACAGCGCCCCCCTCCCCCCACCAGCCTGAGGGACCGGCGATCTGAGAGAGGGGGTTGGAGAGGGAGGGAGATATTTCATTGAAATGCAGGCTTGTGTGAACCTATCTGATGAAAACTCTAAACTGCAGAGACGGTTGATCAGCAAGCTGTACTCACTGGAGCAGACGATGGACACCCGTTCCCTGGAGCTGCAGGTGAGATTGTGTGGAGTGCTGCAGTTCCCCAGGTGAGACTCTCTCCCGGAGCACTCAAACCCCGTCAGACACACGTCACTGGCCCCCGTCCCAGACGGAGAGGAGCTGTAGACCTGCACCGCAGAGCCGCAGCCCAACTGCCTGCAGGCCACCGACGCCTCCCTGGAGCTCCAGGACCCCCCCACTCTGCTCCAGGTCTCCTGGTAGTACACCTCCACTGGGCCCCCACACTCACTCTCTCCAGGCAGCCGAACCGTCCCGTCCAGAGTGGAGAGAACAGAGCCTGAGGATCCCAAGTGTGTTACTCACACGAATGTGCACAGGATTACAGACTGCACCTCTGTGTGTTACTCACACAAATCTCCACAGGATTACAGACTGCACCTCTGTGTATTACTCACACTAATGTGCACAAGATTACAGACTGCACCTCTGTGTGTTACTCACACTAATGTGCACAGGATTACAGACTGCACCTCTGTGTGTTACACTAATGTGCACAGGGTTACAGACTGCACCTCTGTGTGTTACACTAATGTGCACAGGATTACAGACTGCACCTCTGTGTTACTCACATTAATGTTCACAGGGTTACAGACTGCACCTCTGTGTGTTACACTAATGTGCACAGGATTACAGACTGCGCCTCTGTGTGTTACTCACACTAATGTGCACAGGATTACATCGCAATTATCTCTGAGAGAGAGCACTGATAGAGAGCACTGAGCACTGAGAGAAACAGTGTGAACTGGGTATGGTGTAAATGTGTGGTAAATTGTGTATGCAGTAGGCAGTATGCAGTGAGCAGTGAGCAGTAGGCAGTATGCAGTAGGCAGTGAGCAGTATGCAGTAGGCAGTATGCAGTAGGCAGTATGCAGTAGGCAGTGAGCAGTATGCAGTGGGCAGTGCACATGCACACAGCACAGAGAACATGACTCACCATTGCAGATGACTCCAGCCTCTTGTTCACGTGAGCACGCAGCTCGGCTCCAAGAGGAAACCGCACACTGTGAGAGCCGTGTCTCGTTACCACGGCAATCAAACACATCGTGGCTGATTGGCCCATTCCCATTTCCAAACCAGGTCTGTCCTGGCACTGCCACTGCAGTCCCACACCCCAGCTGCTGGCAGAGGACATTGGAGGCCCTGCTATCCCAGCATGCATCACACACTGTCCCCCAGGTATCCTGGTACTTCAGCTCCACTCGACCAGAGCAGATGTCATGGCCGCCAGCCAGCCTGGACTCTGTGTACCCTACACACAGCACAGTGGGGTTAGCATCTGCCCAGCACTGAGATACTAAAGGAAACTTATGGAAGAGGCTAACAGTGGGGTTAGCATCTGCCCAGCACTGAGATACTAAAGGAAACTTATGGAAGAGGCTAACAGTGGGGTTAGCATCTGCCCAGCACTGAGATACTAAAGGAAACTTATGGAAGATGCTAACCCCACTGTTAGCCTCTTCCATAAGTTTCCATGTTCTCCTCGTGTCTGTGTGGGTTTCCTCTGGGTATCTGGGTTCCTCCCCCCACACAAAGACAAGCAGGTTAGGCTACTTGGGGGGCATTAACAGGGCGTTGCTGCAAAAGAGCATGTGTTCTCAGTCAACCTACCCTACATAAATATAGGTCAATAATAATGAAATGATCTCTGAAACTATCACAATGCACTGCAGAGAGGCCTCTTACCAGAACACACCAGGCCCACATCGTTTCCATGGGAGCAGGGTTGATTCTGTGATGGTTTTGTGGGGCAGAAGTAAATGTGAAATTCTTTGCCTCTACACTGAATCTCCTCTGCCCACACCTGGCCCTCGCCCTGGCCGAATGCAGCTGCCCCACGCAGCTCTTTAGGAGCCCCACAGCCCAGCTCCCTGCACACAACCTCTGCGTCCTGCTGGTCAAAGTCAGCATCACACACCGTGCCCCAGGAGCTCCCATGATGCACCTCTACTCTCCCAGAGCACAGGTCAGTCCCGCCCACCAGCCTGACAATTTGAGGAGCTGGAGCTAAAGAAGAAATAAAGAGAGAATCATCAGCTATGACTGGCACCTTATTCCAGAGACAACATTCAGCACAGCTGTCTGAACACAGGCCTGCACAGCTATTATACATGGAGTACAGCAGTGTCAATCACATGTATACTGCAATGTGAGATGAGCCAATCACATGTATACTGCAATGTGAGATGAGCCAATCACATGTACAATGCAATGTGAGATGAGCCAATCACATGTATACTGCAATGTGAGATGAGCCAATCACATGTATACTGCAATGTGAGATGAGCCAATCACATGTTGGGTTAAGAACATTGGTAAGAGCTGAATAACACTGAGTCCTACCTGAGCAGATCACTCCAGCATCCATTCCATGATCACAGTCATGTACACCCCATCCTGGTGACTCACACTGCTTCAGTGAGGATTCTGATCCACTGCAGGACACACGACCCATCCATATTCTCCCAGACCCTGGTCCAAAGTGAGCATCTCCTCGTGCATCTACAGCATCTCCACAGCCCAGCTGTCTGCACACCACTCCAGCATCCCTCATGTCCCAGCCATAATGACACACTGTCCCCCACTCTCCCCGAAGGTAAACCTCCACTCTCCCAGCACAGGGGCTGCCACCATTCACCAGCCTCACATCCTCCCTGCCTGAGAGAGAGAGAGAGAGAGAGAGAGAGAGGGAGAGATTTTTGGAAATTTGTGTGCAAATATATATGTGATCGGAAACAAACAAACAACTTTCTCTCTCTCTCCCCCCTCTCTGTCTCTCTTTCGCTCTGTCTCTCTCCCTCCCCTCCCTCTCTCTCACTCTTTCCCCCTCTCACTTTCTCTCTCTCTCTGTCTCATTCGCTCTGTCTCTCTCCCTCCCTCCCTCTCCCCCCCTCTCTCTCCCTCTGTCTCTCTCTCTCACTCTCCCACCCTCTCTCCCTCTCACTCTCTCTCTCTCTTTCTCTCTCTGTACTGCCAAAGCATGACAAGGAACATGTTAAACAAAATAACAGTCATAAACACAGGATAATAATTTATATATATATATATATATATATATATATATATATTTTATATCTATATATATATATACAGTACTGTGCAAAAGTCTTAGGCACCTCTATAAAATTCTGTGCAGATAAGAATACAAAAAAATTTAATTTTTAGTAATTTGGCAGAATAGTTAAAAACTGAATCAAATCAATATTTTTTGTTGACCACTTTTTTTACTTTTTAAAAACAAAAATGTTTCTGTAAAATTAAATCTTTTGGAAAATGAATATTTGGAAATCTCAAATGTGTTCTTTCATACTATTGTAGTGCCTCTCTAGCGTGTTTGACTAATGTGAGAGGTGGCCAACCTGTGTTCTTTAAAATATATATAGCTTGGGGTTTCACTTATTAACTTATTAGTATTAACCTAATGTGTGTATGACTACTCACTTTTTTAATTTAATGCTCTTTTCCCTTTAAATCAGTGTTTAAGCATGACTTCTTACAGGTTACCATTAACTAAAATGTCTTTAGAATTACTTTCCTTCTAAATAAACACTTTTAGCCTTTAAACACTCTTATTAGCTTAAACAAAATTACTACTTGTCTTAATTAACTTAAAATATCAAGAGTAGTCATTAACCACAACTGTTTTTAAAAAAAGTATAAAATATTTACTTATACTTAGAACTCAGTGTTTAACGCTTTCTTTTCAAATATGAAATGTCACGTCAAATGCATTCAAATGAACAACAAAACCTATGGGCCCAAAGAAATAAAATAGCCGGCAATAAAATAACCTAGCTCGAAATATATAATACCCAGTTCACATGATGCAGGCCTGAATGTAGCTTGTGCACGTTGTGGCCTAAAACAAACTGGCTGCTTCACCACGCGGGCAAAAAAAAAAACTGACAGAGATATCACCATTACAGTTTCTGTAAGAGACGACGAAGGTCGAACTCTTTCACTAAAAATGGTGTTGACGTTAACCTGTTAAGCCCTGGCCATATTTTCAGAAAAAACGCCTAAAAAGACATACCCAAAGTAAATGAAGAATTGCTCCACAATAGTAAGGTTCATATGCATGTTCTTGGTGTCTATGGACATCTAGGGACCTCAGAGATGTATTCCCAATGTGTGAAAAGATTGTGACTGTTACTATGCCTGAGTAAATTGGAATAAACCAAAGGAGAAATGTGAAATCCTCGCCTGTTTTCCCCCCCTATCTGACAGAGGATAACACCATGCCAACAATGATTCCATGTAGAAAAATACCATTGTTCCCCTTCAGCAAGTCCTTGACTACAAATGTACCACATTTAGATAGAATTTGAGCAAAGGGCAAAGCCTCCACAAAGGTTTTAGTAAGGATACTACCAGGCGGACACTCAGTGTGGCCAATTTGGCACAATTTGGCACAATTTGGCACCAAAGTGTGCCAACTGGGTTATTTTCCACTTCCAGTGGAAACTGGCTGGAAAATACAACTTATGTCCATTACAGGAGTCTATTGTCATCTACTGGAGCTTTTGGGTATTACATTTACCTTGTGCTTCATCAAGTTCCAGCATTGTGCACAGTATAATATCAATAAAAACAACAAAATGTATCATTTTGTCTCCAAATGGAGTAGTTTTATTAAAAATAAATAATATGATATACAATAATATAATATCCAAATATAAAGTAAAAACGAATGCCAATGTGCAATATAAAATGTCCACTCCAATAATAGAATAACCAAATATAAAGTGATCAATGTCAATGTGCAATTAGAAAACAAAAATATCACAATTAGTGTAAACAATGTACTCTTGAAAACAACTATTGCGTATTCAAATAACGTAAACAGGAACAGTCTTTGCGTTTGCCCACAGCAAACTGTTTCAGGTTTCAGGTTTCAGGCTCCACTGTAATCAAATCCCCTCGACCCTCCCCCTCGCCCTCCCCCTAGCTTGGCTGTCTGTAACCGCGTACTGTGAACTCCTCCTCTTCTGAGGCGATTTCATTCGTAGTTGCCGAGTCTGACCATGTCCTTGTCGGCGTTATACACTTTCACAGCGTCACAGCGTCGAAACACAGCGTCAAATAAAACTCTCTAATTCACCAAAAACTTGCGAAACGGCCGTGCGCTACGACTTATTCATTTAGCTTGTTTTTTACGCGGAGTAGTGTCTTTACGCCTGGATGTGAGGTCAGCTGGGTATTGTAGTCTATAGAGTGTTTTATCTCATTCGATTCAGTAGCTTCTCCCCTTTCAAAGGACAACAAACATGGCCGCACCGCAGCTGGCTGTTCAAATAACGTAAACAGGAACAGTCTTTGCGTTTGCCCACAGCACTGTTTCAGACTCTGACAACAACATCCCCTCCCCCATCGCCTGCCTACCTCTAGGCTTTCTGGGACACCATGCGAAAAGGTCCTCCTCTTCTGAGGCGATTTCATTCGTTGTTGTAAAACTCTCTAATTCACCAAAAAATTTCGAAACGGCCGTGCGCTCGGACTTATTAATTTAGCTTGTTTTTTACGCACATGGAGTAGTGTCTTTACGCCTGGATGTGAGGTCAGCTGGGTATTGTATTCTATAGAATGTTTTATCTCATTCGATTCAGTAGCTTCTCCCCTTTCAAAGGACAACAAACATGGCCGCACAGCAGCTGGCTGTTCGACGGTAAAACCATTTTGTCATACTTGTCCGACATTTGTAAATATCGTGTATTTGCGGTTTTAAGGTTAAAAATCATTTCTAAATGCACTAAAATACACTTTCGATCGTGTTTTGTGACGAACATTTGAACATTAGGGTCTAAACTTTGAGCAACAGTTGAAAATAAACACCATTGCCCTGTTTTATTATGTTTTCTAGTGGATGGATCAAGCCGCTATTTTTTTCGGCCCGCCGGCGGGCCGATCGGGCTTAAGAGTTAACTTAACAGTTCGTGTTTCACTTTACAGCAGACAACACGCTTTACACGTCTTCCTTGTTCGTCGCTCTCTCCAACTCCAACTTTTAACACAACAAATAATGAACCTTTTAACTGCTGTATTCAGTAAACCATGAACATTACACGATATTCATTGTTCTCAATGAGCAAAATCATAACTTAATTGCTGGTTTTAACATTGAATCAATGAATCTTAACATTTTTAACCTTAAATGCTATTTATTAAACTATGAACTCATTTATTCCTTTATATTCTTATGAATAAATTTCAACAGGGTTACACTAACAAACACAACAAAATAAACATAAAGTCTAGGGTGCCTAAGACTTCTGCACAGTACTGTATGTGCACATGCACATACACACACATATTACATACAAATTGTTCTAACATACTAATAACAAGGTAATAATCGAAAAATAACAGCTTACATAACAGGCATGTGTGAATGTGAATTATATGTGTGTGTGTGTGTGTGTGTGTGTGTTTGTGAATTGTAGTATTGTATGATGTTTGTTTTGTCACTCACTGTCTCTGAGTATGTGACATTCAGACAAATATTTTACTGCAATATGTGCAGTTGTTCCCTCCCCAAGACTATCAGCAGTTGGTTTCTCTCTTCTAGATGGAGAAAGTTGAGGATATGTTTTTTTAAATTTCTTAAAATATTTTTCCCTAATTTTGTTATATTTTTGGCGATTTCGAAGGAAGCGCACCTCCGTTTCAACCTCACCTGTCTTACACTGACCACATATCCTCTGTTCTTTTGGTAGCCAGGACTTTTTATGTCTACCTTTTTCAATGGCTAGGTTGTGGTCACTGAGTCTGTACTTGGTAAGGAGCAGTGGAGGCTGGAGACTTCCAGAATTGAGGAGGCTATTTTTTTCCGCTTGCTCACTTCACTCGCGATGGAATGTTCCCTGTTCTCTTATCTGTCTTTGTGCTGGCCAAAGGCATACTATTTGGAGTGTAAGCTACAGTCAGAAAGTTCTGGCTGATGAAATTCATTGTGCAGAGCTTAGCCTTGTGCCTTCCTGAAGAAATGACATTGCTGTAAGTCTATGAGCCTGCCTGATAATTAAGCTGAGAAATGACATTTGGATGTAATATAAATGCCAAGTGAACATGTGTAAAAGGCAGGAATTTTAATTATGTAGTTAAAAACAATTTTGTTTAGCTTACATTTTTCATTCTTCTACAGCTTCAACATGTAATCACCAATTTAATCAAGTTTAGCATATAAAAAAGATAAGATAACACTTTCTTTATCATATGTAGTTTTATTCAATATATTTAATATAAAATATGTAAAAATATGGTTCCAGTTGGCTTTATCTAACGTTAACGTTATCCACTAGAGGGCAGCACTCTATTCGTATTTAGAGTGAATTTCCTCACTGAGCAACAATTCAGTAATTTGATATGGAAGATTATTAAATTGACTTGTAATAAAACGAAATGGACTACATTAAAAATAAAACTGTTCAATAAATCCCAAATGGTGTCTAACATGACCTATTGAATGTCATTCTCACTCCCAAGTATCTGGAATCTGCATATCTCCAGCCCAAGATCTCAAATTGCGCCAGAATCTCGCCGACTTCCGAGGTAGTTTTAAGCAAAAGTGTTTGGCCAAATGAGCTATAAACTCCAGGGATTATAGCCAGGGGTGTTCTCTAAATTTCCTGAAACACAAGTTGATAGGACACTCGTAGCCACTATGGCGAGTGTTTGTTTGACTGAAGTGACTAGCGAATTCTCAAAATGGCTTCTGTGTTGAATAGGAAAGGAAAGGATAGTTGATTCCAAATGAACCAGAAGCATGTGATTGGACGAACAAAATGTCAATCTTTCAGCCCTGGACACAATGCATGGTGAGGCCAGGCCTCCGTTGCCCACCCATTTTCAGTGATCTGGCCAATCACATATTGGCATGAAAAAAAATGCATTACATTGACTTCTATGAGAAGCTCATTTCCTAGGGGAGGCCTGGCCTCCCTTAATACAAACTGATAGGGAAATCTGGCCTGTTGCTTTACAATTGCAATATTGGGTTTTAGCCATGGGAAAATTTAGATTTATGAACAAAACTAAAATAATATGAATATAAAAAATAAAAAATATGTTTTTTGTTAAAATAAATAAATAAAATAAATATATTTGTTTTTTTAAATCTCTCTCTTCTCTCAAATTATTGGGGAGGCCAGGCCTCCTCCACCTCTATGGAGGAGCCTCCACTGGTAAGGAGTCATGTCTGCTTCAGACAGTCAGAAGATATTCACCCAATTTGTATTCTCGTTTTAGGGCCAGGTAGCAAGTAAGCTTGTCTTGTGTTTTGGTTTGGTTGTTCCAATGTTTCAGATAAATAGTTTTATTTTGTTTAGCAATTTGGTTTATTCCGATTTGTGTTTGTGAAGCAGTGCTGGTCTGAGGGATGTTCTTGTTAGGTGTGAGATGATTAGTTAGTCTCAGTACCAGCTGACTTAGTGGACTCTTTTCAGGGTTCGGCTCTCGGGTTTGAAATGCATGGAACTGCAGTGTTGTTTTGGGACTTGATTTCAGATGCATCCAGAATTTGAGTGACCTTTTTTATATGTGTATAACCAATGGGAATCGTCCTAATTCAGCCCTGCCTGCATTGTTTGGTGTTTTTTGTTGCATGTTCAGAATTGTTCTGCAGAATTCTGGATGTAGGTCTTCAGTTGGATGCTTCTCCCATCTAATGTAGTCATGTTGACTGAGTGGACCCCATACTTCACTTCCATACAAAGCAATTGGCAGGATTACACTGTCAAATATTTTTTACCAGATTCTGATTGGAATGTCAATCTGGAATAATTTTTTTCTGATTCTCAGGCTGTGGGGAACTCCCTGCATGCTTTTTGAGTCAGTTGTGAGTCTCTGAAAGCTGTTGGTCTCTGACAGTTTATTCTCTCTCATTTCAAACGCAAGCGCGAGTGTTAAATCTGCATTTAACAGTCTTTCCACTTTTTTAAATGGGCCATGTCTTCACTGATACTCTCATCTTCCATTTGGTTTTCAGTATTAAATTTGCACCGTTCCGCAATAAAATTTGTTTCGGGAACATAAAACCCCATTACTTATTTATAGTTTTCCCACTTGGCTTTTCAGGTCCATGAGAACTGCCCTACAACAATCAGAAAAACCCACTTCTTTTTGTCGTCTTCCGTCAGACCATTTGGCTGAAAACACTGTTCCAGCCTGTCCTCATCAGCTCCAAAGCTTCCGTCACCTTCCTCAAAGTGAAAATCGCCGGACTTTCCGAAAGTCGCCATTTTGTCTTTCTTTTTACTCACTAAGCTAGCCAGCCATCTTGTTCTCACATTATTTAAGAAATCCCATCCTCATTGTCAGTTCTGTTGTATACCGAACAGAGAAAGTATAAATAATGGAGAACAGAGGCTTCACTCAGAATTCAAAAACGTATGGCCATTTCATTAATCACTAGATTAATCATGGAGGATTTAAATAGTTTGAGTTTGATAGTGCAAGTTTAACAGGCAATTCTCTGGATGCACATAAGGATAATCTCACTGATATTTATTTGACCATTGAACATAAAGGTCATGGAGGAAACCAATGACATTGTAAGAAGATCATTTCAACACATTCAGTTTTAACCCTTAATATACCACAATAAGGAAAGAACTGGGGAACTATTGATTTATTCTCTGATTCCTATGAGACTATCAAATACTATAAACATACGCTCAGAACCAAAAATTCACAACACACTCACAAGCAACTGAGAATTGAGGAGTCCATGAACACAAACTGAATGTCACGTTTCAGGTCTGTCTCGCCATGTTTTATGTTTATTCATGTTGTCTTAGTCACGTAGTGTCTTATCATGTATTATGTTAGTCTAGGTTCGTCATGTTGTTTAGTTATGTTTTGTTACGATTTATTTTCTTGTCATGTCTAGTTATGTTTCGTACGATTATATTACCTTGTTATGTTTAGTGGTTATCGTCTTAGTTTCGCTTTGTGTTATGTTTTGATTTATGTTTATTGTTACATTAACTGGTCGTTGTTTATGCATACACTTTTACATGTCTTTCCGCAAACCTTGCGTTCCGCCTTTTCTGTCTCTCTCTTTCTGTCATTCACTCCCTAATTGTTTCCATTTGTCTATTTACTAAAACTACTAACGCTAGATCAGGATTGGGTAGAAACTAACAAACTAATCATGTGTTCATGTTACCTTACGTTTCTCGTGCATGTCATTTACTAATTTACTAAT
This sequence comes from Conger conger, assembly GCF_963514075.1. Classification (NCBI taxonomy): domain Eukaryota; kingdom Metazoa; phylum Chordata; class Actinopteri; order Anguilliformes; family Congridae; genus Conger; species Conger conger. The sequence goes on along the minus strand of NC_083768.1, from coordinate 60,178,540 downwards.
GCTAGGGCAGGATAGGTTTACTACTAACGATTACTAATCTCCTTGTTAAACTTGTCATCCATCGCACCTGTTTTCCATTTCCTTGCTACGCTCTAACTAATTGTCTACACCTGTCTACACCCGCATTTATAGCCCAGTCGCGCAACTGTTCTTCGCGAAATTGTCTGCCTCTGTTTACCACGCAACTCTTGAGAATTACTATTATTGATTACACGTTACGATCCAAGCCTGTTTACCGACCATTGTTTATTGATTTCTGTTTTGTTGACCACTGTTTGTTTTTGACCACGTCCTCGCCTACCGTTTTGTACTTTTGCTTCGCTGATTGTTTCATGGTTTCGACTCCCGCTTCGCCCACGACTACGCCTCTGCCTGCCGTCCGCCTGTTCATCTGCCCCGCTGACAGCTCTCCTGCTACCGGACCTCCCTGCACGTCTACCGACTACGAGTTTGCCTCTTCCCTCGGCACCGTGCTTTTTGTTTGTTTACTATTTGTTTGGCTGGATCTACGTGTATGGACTTTGCTTGTTTTGACTACGCTCCTGGGATTCGTCCCGAATAAAGCCCTGAGGGGTCTTTATATAACTATTGTTTCTGAGTCGTGCATTTTGGGTCCAACCCCCACGCACCCGTCTCAGAATTTAAGAATCTCAAAGAAACAAAGTAGAATTAGCTATACAAAATGGACTAGCCAAGGCAACACTTTGTATGGAAACATAACATCAGGCATACAATCAGAGAAAATTAAATTGGAATTTGCAATTCCATAAGACAAGCAGAACGCCCATTACTGAGCATGAGCTCAGAGAGAAACTTAAGGTCCTGAAATCTAAAAAAGCAAGTGGTCCTGATAGTATTTTAAATGAGATGCTGAAACGCATAGGAAGTGGTCCTGATGGTATTTTAAATGAGATGCTGAAACACAGAGGCACAAAATTTCATTTGGCCGTTCTTAAATTATTTAATTTGGTTCTGAGGGTAGCTTTCTTCCCTGACATCTGGAGTCAGTGGGCCTCATTTATCAATATTTTCGGAAATGTGTGATCAGAAAAAAACTAACAACTTTCAGCAGATTCATTAAACACACCTAGACACAGGACAAAATTTGTGATTTGCATTGCGCTATGGACGCTCCATATATAGAATTTTGGCTTTTTGAAGAGATTAAAAAAAAAAAGCTTCTCTGAAGCGGAGATTGAAGTTTTGTTAATGGAAGTACAACAAGCCAAAAACATACACAGATCACCGAACGTTAAAACCACCTGCTTAAAGCAGTTTTTTTCACAATTATAAATGCTTTAAACCGCATAAACTTGTATATAAACACTTAATAGTGCATTTGTCTTTGTTATTTAAATATCTTGGCAGGTAATGGTGTGCATGATCACGTCTATCTTCACAAGTGCTCAAGGATCTGTAGAATTTTAAAATAAAATATGAATTACTGGAATGATAAAATAACAAAACACGCGCTCTTTCATTTTTAACACATACAAACAGCTGAGACTCGTGAAGTTTGTTCGGCTCCAATGAAAAAACTGACATCTGAAAACTTTGATGCATTTCTGATGGATTTACAGTTCATTTCGTTTGGCTCTCTCCCTCACTCCTCCCTCTCTCTCTCTCCCTCACTCCCCCCTCTGTCTCTTTCTCTCTCTCTCTTATTACTATTCCGTACTCTTATAAATAAGGAGCAGGTCGGCTCTTGAATAATAAATAATAATAATTTTATCAATGGCATGTGAAATGATGGGATGTGTTTGACTTGTTGGGGGTTGGGTAGTTGACAAAAACTTCAATCAATGGACCTCAATCAATATTTGAGTCTCCCATTACTACAGTATTACTACTGAAATTATTGCAAATGGCAGTAAAGTGGAAGATGCCATAATGACATGTAGCAGGGTAAAGACTGGAAAAGTGAAAATGATTTCCACAGAAGAGGCATCTTCTGCATACAGCCGTGATCCCCAGCAGATGGGGAAAGACAGTTCCTCTAAAGACACACAACTGTGTCACACAAATGTTAAATTTTAATAAAAGTCTGTCATTTTATGAGATAAGACAGGAAGTGTGACTTTGGGTGAACGTTGCTTCAGTGCTTTTGAAGTTCATGTTTCCACAGGTGTTACCACTGATGTGCCAAATAATCTTTGAATTTTTTTTATTAGTCCCTGTACGCAGGAGATGAGTACATTTCAATAAGTGTATGAAATTAAATAAAGTGTATTCATTAATAAATGTAATTAATGTGTAATCAAATGTATCGCTGTGAAGAGAGTGGGTCACATTTCCGTTCAGTTCAAACATGCCAGAGGCTTCAGACTTTCACAAACTTAAAACACTAAACAGCAGCTTGCAACTACACACAGAAATAAAAATAAAACCATCTCATGACAATTCTTACACTAAACTGCAGGTTGTATTTTTCAGAGAGCAAGCTGGCCCTAGACTTTAAGGGAAAATCAGATGCCAACTTATGATACTTACAATACCAATACCAAACAAATTGCTTTCTCCTGGCACAATTTTTTCAATTTATGCATTTACAACCAGTGAATAAAATACAGAAACAGTTTAGAATATATATTTATAACATAATATTTATAAATAATAATGAAATCTTAATGAGGCATGCAGAGAAATGTCCCTCCAGTAATCTGTGGTGTTTAGAGGCTGCCTGTAACCCTGCTCTTACTGGAGAGCCCTTTGACCAGGAGACCCTCTGACCCCTTGGCCCTGGCCCCCAGTCTCTGACCCTGACTGGGTGTGGAGAAGCAGGAGAGGAGGATGAAGCTGGTACTCACTGGCTGTGGAGAGCAGGAGGAGGGAGGAGAGAGAGAGGAACAGCAGACATCTCTCCATCTTCAGCGCAGACAAGCGTACCCTTCCACAGAGCAGAGTGCTCACACCTGCACCTCTGAGCTCTGAGTGAGACTGAGCTCTGTGCATATGGACCCTGCCCCCCAGAGACAGCACACTCTCTCCTCCACCAATCACATTCACCACTGCCTTATTAGAACACGGCACCAGCACCACAAACACACGTAATGACAAATCAGCACCCGCCATTTACATTTTCTCCATATATACCAACTCTGCGTCACTGCAGTCAGCCAGGACTCCTCCCACCAGCAGGAGGCCCCGCCCCCGTGACTCACTGCACGGTCAGACACGGAAGAAGAAAGTGCATCATTTCCTAAAAGTTTTCGTACCGTCTGAAGCCCTATGGTAGCGTCAATCCATCGCTTCCTAAGAGCTGTGAAATACAAAATAGATGGCAACTGACCTTCACAAGTCTGGTAATGGGCACAAAAAAATGTAAATAAGTGACAATGAAAAACAATGAACATGATAAACGGTTTTATTACAGATTTGCCAGGAACAGGATGCAAGTGCATGTTGTCCCCACAGACGGGGGGGGAAGATGGTGGGCGGCCATAAAGAACCCTAGGATCATGGATTAAATGTTTAAAGATCATGGATTAAACACTTAAAGATCATGGATTAAACGCTTAAAGATCATGGATTAAACACTTAAAGATCATGGATTAAACGCTTAAAGATCATGGTTTAAACGCTTAAAGATCATGGCTTAAACGCTTAAAGATCATGGATTAAACACTTAAAGATCATGGATTAAACGCTTAAAGATCATGGATTAAATGTTTAAAGATCATGGATTAAACGCTTAAAGATCATGGCTTAAACGCTTAAAGATCATGGATTAAACGCTTAAAGATCATGGATTAAACGCTTAAAGATCATGGATTAACAGTTTAAAGATCATGGTTTAACAGTTTAAAGATCATGGTTTAACAGTTTAAAGATCATGGTTTGACAGTTGCAGAGATTGGATCGGAATGATGACTGGAAGAGTGCTATGGTCAACTTTTTGGCCAAACACACCATCAACATGGCGCCATAAGAGGAATGCATAGAGAGAACCGACTGTCAGATACCTACTGGAGACTTCTCAATGAGACAATGGAGGCTTTTATCCAACCCCTGATTCATCTGTTCGGTCTGACCGTTGGTTTGGGGATGAAAGCAGGAGGATGACCTGGCCTTGGCTCCCATCAGGGCACAGAATGCCGGGCAGGAAAAGCGAGGTCCCCTGTGGGACATGGCTTCCAGAGGGAGGCCGTGGAGGCAGAAACATGCAGGAACAGGAGCTCCCTTTCCCTGGATGACGGAAGCGTGGGAAGGGCCATGAGGTGGAGGACTTGGAGAAACGGTCCACAACGGTCAGGATCACGGTCTTGCCTTTAGAGACAGGAAGGCCGGAATCCAGAGCCACGAGTGACCAAGGACATTTGAGAATTGTGCTGCATTTATTCTCTTTTTTAACACTTGGTGATGCTACATGTGAGAACATTGAGCAGGGTTACAATGTGTGCCCCTTTTGAACGACTGGCACCCCATACTCACACTCACACCCCTGTGCCAAGCACAGGAAAAAACAAACCGCTATAAAATGTCATCTGATTAGCTCTAGAGGAAAAATGTAGATGAATAAAGCTGATATGACACATGAGAAGCAGCTTCCTGCCATGCAGCTGGGCTTGTGATCAGGGGCTGGAAGTAGGTTTGAGAGCTTCTCACAGTAAAACGCTTCACTGCGCAGCTCTTCAAGTTGAGGTAGTTAAACGGTAAACATTTGGCATTTACATAGCGTCTATATCCAAACCGCTGTACAACTGATGCTTCTCATTCACCCAGTCAATACACATGAAGATTGGCTACCATGCAAGGCACCAACCAGCTCGTCAGGAGCAATTTGGGGGTTAGGTGTCTAGCTCAGGGACACATTGACACACCCAGGACGGGATCAAAGCGGCAACCCTCCGACTGCCAGACAACTGCTCTTACCACCTGAGCCAATGAGACAACTGCTCTGATCACCTGAGCCAATGAGACAACTGCTCTGATCACCTGAGCCAATGAGATAACTGCTCTGATCACCTGAGCCAATGAGACAACTGCTCTGATCACCTGAGCCAATGAGACAACTGCTCTGACCACCTGAGCCAATGAGACAACTGCTCTGACCACCTGAGCCAATGAGACAACTGCTCTGACCACCTGAGCCAATGAGACAACTGCTCTGACCACCTGAGCCAATGAGACAATGAAAGCAGTCTGAAGGCCTATGCAGCAAATTCTTGACATCTAATATAAAACTAAAATCTTCAAAAACAAAAACATTAACTTAATGTTTATTTCAGACAAAATGGTAATTTTTTCATGATTTAAACAAACCCCATTTCAGCTTACATATAATAGTAGATGAAATAGTCAGCAAAGCAGTAATGAGCATTTAAATGAAGAAAAAAAGACTATAATAATCAACACAGATGATCTTTATTCTGTTAAAAAGTACTTTATATAAAAAAATGGGAAAACGATATACTATTATTTCAGTACATTTAGTCAAGTTGCTCCATAGTTCATCAAAATGAGGGGTGTCAAACTGAATTATGAACTTTAACTTGAATAAACCACAGGTGCCGAGAACAAGCCCAAAACCAGCACACTGCGGCCCTCCAGGACTGGAGTTAAACCTGCAGACACTGCGGCCCTCCAGGACTGGAGTTAAACCTGCAGACACTGCGGCCCTCCAGGACTGGAGTTAAACCCGCAGACACTGCGGCCCTCCAGGACTGGAGTTAAACCCGCAGACACTGCGGCCCTCCAGGACTGGAGTTAAACCCGCAGACACTGCGGCCCTCCAGGACCGGAGTTAAACCCGCAGACACTGCGGCCCTCCAGGACCGGAGTTAAACCCGCAGACACTGCGGCCCTCCAGGACCGGAGTTAAACCTGCAGACACTGCGGCCCTCCAGGACTGGAGCTAAACCCGCAGACACTGTGGCCCTCCAGGACTGGAGTTTGACATGTGTGCTATAAATGACATCAGAGACTACACCTCAGGTAACATACTCAGTTCTGAGTAAATATTTCAGTCAGCAGTATTTCAGTGGCTCCACCTCTCAAACGGCGGCCTGACGGCGGGCAGCTCCCCCCCCCGATGCTGCAGCTCCTCTCAGCCACCGCCAGGCACACGGGGGGGTCCTGCCATCCGCTCTGACAGAGGCATCCACCCTCACAAGGGAGCGTTTGTTGGGGCCTGGCGAGGCGGCGAGCAGCAGGGAATCGGTCTTTGAGGCACGGAATGCAGAACTGGCCGTAGAGCTCCAGAGGAAGGGACTCTTGCTGGAGGTGAGTGAGGGGAGGGGTACGGTCACAGAGCTGTAGCTTCTTATCAATCTTCAATAAAAGCTGGCTTCAGCCGTTTACGGCAGTCAGGTTCCAGCCACTCCATATCACTTTCACCTCCGGCTCCCCTTCGGAGATCAGCAGACCTAAGAACTGGACGCCTGACCGGTGAACTTCACTTTTCTCTGCCTTCACCAATAATCTGTTCTCCAGGAGCCAGTGTAGGACCTGACGGACGTGGTGAACATGTTCCTCGTGGGACTGAGAGATATCGTCCAGGTAGACACACCAGGACATCGTCCAGGTAGACATATGTAACCTAGGTTAATATCACCTTAAGCAAGTAATAAAAGTGACATTTTACTTTGTGTACTGTTCCTTTAAAAAGTGCAGCGGTAATAGCCAATCAGCGTAACTATAGCACCGTTTTCTAGAAAGATTGATTAGTAGCTGATAAGATGAGCAGCAGGCAAGTTACAGCGAGTGAGAAAAATAAGCAAGTACAATATATACCCTTATTTTCCCAATTTTGCAGAATATTGGGTTCACCTTCTATCTACCTACCTGGTTTATGTTATTTTTATTTGAGTTTGAACAAGGATTTGGTGAATTAAAACTATTTCAAACTATTTCCTAAACAACGATGCGGCTAATCTATAGATTTTTACGGGCTAACGGCCTCCAGGGGGCGCTCTAGCAGGAAGCGCAAGAGCGAGACGGACAGGTGGAAGAGATAATGCACCGAGGAAGACGCTAGTTTGATTGTATTTTGAATAGCCATTTTGCGCTTCATGCACACACCCTCATCATGGAAAACACACGAAGAAATGCATATGATGCAGCTTTTAAGTTAAAGGCAATCGATCTGGCTGTCGAAGAAGGAAATAGAGCTGCTGCACGTAAGCTTGGCATCAATGAATCGACGGTAAGACGTTGGAGACGGCAGCGTGAAGAGCTGACTCAATGCAAAAAGACGGCAAAAGCTTTCAGAGGTAATAAAAGCAGATGGCCCGAACTTAAAAAACGTTCTTGAAGACTGGGTGAACACACAGAGAGCAGACGGCCGAGGTGTTTCCACCGTGCAGATCCGACTGAAAGCCAAAGAAATCGCCACCGAAAAGATGATTGAAGATTTTAGAGGTGGACCATCGTGGTGTCTCAGATTTATGAGACGAAAAGGCCTGTCCATCAGAGCACGGACGACTCTGTGTCAGCAACTCCCTCCCGACAATGAGGAAAGAGTTACAAACTTCCGCAAATTCACACAAACAAAGATAGCCGAGAATTCCATCGGACCAGATGAGATCATAAATATGGATGAAGTACCTTTGACGTTTGACCTGCCTCTCACTAGGACTGTTAACAAGAAAGGTGAATCGTCCGTCACGCTGAAAACAACTGGCCATGAGAGAACGCATTTCACTTGTGTTCTGAGCTGCACAGTATCTGGACAAAAGCTTCCACCAATGGTGATTTTTAAGCGGATGACTTTGCCAAAAGAAAACCTCCCGAAAGACATCGTCGTGAAAGTCAACACGAAAGGGTGGATGATAGAAAGCCTGATGAAGGAATGGCTGACGGAGTGCTACGGCAAGCGACCAAGAGGATTTATTCATAGAAAGAAAGCATTGCTCGTTTTGGGCAGCATGAGGGCCCATATAACAGATTCTGTGAAAGCAGCCATCAAGAGGACAAATTCAATTCCAGCTGTGATTCCTGGGGGCACAACGAAGTATTTGCAGCCACTCGACATCAGTGTGAATCGTGCATTTAAAGTGGCACTCCGAGTTGAGAGGGAGGCTTGGATGACCAGCGGCGAGAAATCATTCACCAAAGCTGGCCGCATGCGAAGAGCAACTTTTGCTCAAGTCTGCCAGTGGATCCTGACAGCGTGGAGCAGTGTGAAAAAATCCACGATCACCAACGGGTTTCGAAAGGCTGGACTGCTGCGTGATGAAGAGAACGGCACAAGCACAAATTTGCCTCGAGACGAAAGTGACATTGAGAGCGACAATGAAAGAGAGACTGTGAAAGTGTCTGACGAAGTCATTCTGGGGCTGTTCAATTCCGACACTGAAGAAGACGACTTCAGTGGTTTTAGTATCTTAGATGAAGATAGCGATCAATTACTTTTCTGGTAGGCTGGTTATTTTTTTAACCAGCCGTGTTACCTCGATCGTGGTAGGACGGAACCTTCCGTATTTTGTTGCAAACCGCAGTGGAATTTAATCGGACTTGTAAAGGATTCAACAAAGGGACTGATTATGTGACAGGTTAAAATGATGATATACTTATGGTCTGACAAGTGTGAAAAGATTGTAATGTCATGGTCTGTACTAAGATTAGAATGCTGTTACGAGGTTTAAGAAAAGATAATTTGGTCAGGGGAAACAATTCATAGAATGTGTTTTAAAATGGGTTAAAAACAGTAAAAACTCATGGTATGATTACAAAGGGTTAAAACACTAAAAAGTTTATTTAATCCATTGTTTATTTCTTTCTTCATGGTTAAAAAGTTAAGATGTAACCGTATTATCAGTGATCGACAATGTGGTCTTGATCCGTTAGTTTGAGAGCGGATTACTCTAGCCTCCACCTATATACTAGGGGATTCGCGGTATTTTCTTCATTACAGTAAAACATTACTGAAGGAAACACCACTCTTGTCACTCTCGTGATTATTTCTCCCCTTATTCAGGTGTGTTGATGATATTTCACTGTTAACTGTGTCATGATAATAATTCTAACTAGTTGAGAATGTTTTTGAGTGTTTATTTACGAATTCAGTAAGTAAAGGAAAGTTTGGCAAAGTATGGTAACGAGTGTCTAGCTTCGCTAGCTAATTTAGCTTGTTAGCTAAACAAGATGCCCACTGAAATTAGCTTTGTCGTTGTAATGTTTAATTGCCTACACATGCTGGCTAGGTTGACTTATTTCACAGACTGTTCAGTACATGGAAAATACAGGATTTTAGGTAACGTTTCCGAATGTTTCCGCTTTTTCGAGCAAGCTTTGACTTTTTTGGTAAAAGAATCTGCAGTAACCCATCTAGCCAAGCAACGACTAGAGCGTGCTGCTAAAACAACGGTAACGTTAAAGTGACATTTTTTATGTGAGTAAAACTCCCGCTTTGTTAGAAAAGTTTCTACCCGTAGCTGGACCGCGTGTATATGTTATTTTGGGAAGGCGTATGTGCACGGTGGCAATGTAACGTTATTTGTCATCGAGTTTAACAGTGAAATGCGTTTTCTTTTGGAAAAAGAAATGTTTCGTTTCTGTTAAGAGAACAAAGGAACAGGAAACATTCCTAGCTTGAGTTAAAATTACAGATTGTTTACCAGTGATAGTGAAATTGGATGATTGGTGCTGTTTGTACACAGTAACACAGAATAATGACACAGTGCTGTTTGTACACAGTAACACAGAGAATAATGACACAGTGCTGTTTGTACACAGTAACACAGAATAATGACACAGTGCTGTTTGTACACAGTAACACAGAGAATGACACAGTGCTGTTTGTACACAGTAACACAGAATAATGACACAGTGCTGTTTGTACACAGTAACACAGAGAATGACACAGTGCTGTTTGTACACAGTAACACAGAGAGAATGACAGTGCTGTGTGTACACAGTAACACAGACTAATGACAAAGTGCTCTTTGTACACAGTAACACAGAGAATAAGGAACACAGAGAATATAATGGTCCGAAGATCATCATATTTTTGCTTATTGCAGTGCCCACCAGTGGTCAAATGATGGAAAGTTTTTGATCAGGAAGGGGGCAAATACATTTTTTCATAGCAGTGTACCACCCAGAACTGGACACAGTACTGTACTGTATGCTGGAACTGTGACAGGTTTCGTATGAATGAAATTTAATGTTTGGTTCAGCACATAATGTCCCTGCCCCTCCTATACACACACCCAGCGCCTATACACACACACACCCAGCCCTGTTACGCACACCCAGCCCCTATACACACACACACCCAGCCCCTATACACACACACACACACCCAGCCCCTATACATACACCCACCCACCCAGTAACTTTGGTTAGTGGGACACAGGCTACATCGTTTTGCGATACTTTAGAACATTTGTATTAATCAAGTCAGAACCATGGACCAACATGGATGGTCACAGAATCAAATCAACGAGTCAACAAATAAACAAACGATAGTTTGGATGTTTACATAACTAAAGCTTAGGTCTATGCTACTCTTGTGTCAGTATCAGAGGAAAATCACAACTCAATAAATTCACTGAATGTATTGTTCACTGTGCTCTTATGCCTAATCCACTGAATGCCTTTTTTTACAATAAATATAAAATATGAATTAATCTATGAAAATCATTTATTTTCTTTGCTTTTGTTTCATCTTCAGCTTATTATTGAAAAAATTAACAATATATTTACATTCATTGCAGGTACTCATTCTTCATTATTATTGATGTAACTCCTCCATTTGGTACCTAAATAACCTAAATAACCACTGTTATATATAAACACAAAGCACTGTTATATATAAACACACAGCACTGTTATATATAAACACACAGCACTGTTATATATAAACACACAGCACTGTTATAGATAAACACACAGCACTGTTATATATAAACACACAGCACTGTTACATATTGTGGGAATCAGCAGCTCATAGAGTTCAGGGGGGGGGGTGTTTGTGGGAATCAGCAGCTCAGAGTTCAGGGGGGGGGTGTTTGTGGGAATCAGCAGCTCAGAGTTCAGGGGGGGGGTGTTTGTGGGAATCAGCAGCTCAGAGTTCAGGGGGGGGGTTTGTGGGAATCAGCAGCTCAGAGTTCAGGGGGGGGGTGTTTGTGGGAATCAGCAGCTCAGAGTTCAGGGGGGGTGTTTGTGGGAATCAGCAGCTCAGAGTTCAGGGGGGGGGTGTTTGTGGGAATCAGCAGCTCAGAGTTCGGGGGGGGGGGTGGTGTTTGTGGGAATCAGCAGCTCAGAGTTCAGGGGGGGTGTTTGTGGGAATCAGCAGCTCACAGGTGGTACTGCTGGGATTTCTCCCCCACAGGGATGGGTGAGGCGAGCCACATTGGTTTCTGGATTTCAGACCAACTTCTGCCCTTAATGAATGAATTAGCCCAATCATTTACATGACCTGTCATTTACAGCCGCAGTCCCTGATGTAAACGGCTGCTGTTAAATATTCTTATGTTGTATCATTGTATTAGGGTGTAATTAGCAGGTTAATTGGTCATGGTGCATCTGGCTGATCGAGGGTAAGCAGGGCAGCCCATCCCTGGTCCACGCGTGGGACATTTGAACAACGTGCCCTCAGCAGCACCCTGGGGACGGTTGTGTCAGGGTAATCCCGCTCCTGCGTGTTAATCGGTCAGGGATTCTGTTCTGTTCCTTTTATTTTAGCCGTTTTACTCCCTTTCAAAAAAACAAAACAAAAAACAAATGCCAAGTCTGGCCGGCTCTCGTGGAGCGGCATGATTGGCTCGCTGCTCCAGAGGGAGGGGCTTGGCAGGGTCAGCTGATCGCCACACAACAGCACCCCGGGCGCCTCGGAATCACGGTCAGGAGCATGAGACGAGACGGCTTGAAGAAGGCGTGTCGCTCTCCTTCGGGCCGCTGAGGGACGGGGTGTGGGGGGTGTATCTAACACTCGCTCTGATTGGATTAGATGGGGTACAAATTGGCTCCCAAATTGGGAGAGAAAAGGAAAAATGAAATAAATATGAGTGTATGTTTTTATTTATTTTTCAGCTCAGTCCAGGGGGGTTGGGGAACGGCAATCTTAATCTGGAGCATGCCCACTGGAGCAGGTGCAACGCTGAGTCGCTCGTAATATCGAGCGAAACGTGGCTGTTTGCCCGCAGGTCGCTGTTAAACCACATCCCCTTCCCACTCCGACACTCACCCAGAGTCGCTTACAAAGCCACATGCATTCAGACGGCTCACAAGCGCAGAGGAAGTGGAAAAAAGTAGCCCACTGTTAATACACCTATTAAACTGCGTTGTGGCATGAATCCAGTGTATTTATAAGATGTTGAATTATGATGTCCAACCTCTGCACTGCTATCCCTGCTGTTTCAAATACATTTATTTTGGTTATAAAAAAAGGTCACAAAATCCCAGTACAGTCAAAATCACAATTTTAATTCATGGAAAGGCCCCAAACATATACACTATAGCCTGTTGTATTCATAATTCTGCTCATCATTGAAGCTGTTAACACTGATCACAGCAGGAATATGGGGTATTGTATAAACCCAGATGTTTTAAACCGCATCATGGTCATTTACATTCTTGCCAATCAGCAGTGTGTCTGATCTGCGGGCTGTCAATCAGAAGTGAGTATCCATGACGACAGACACAGTCAAACCACCACCTCAGGTTTAGCAATGCCGCTTAGATTCTGGGAAAAAGTGAATGGTTATCTTGTGAAGATTGTACATGATATATGGTGGCATGTCTATGTTCACTGCAGATTGTACATGATATATGGTGGCATGTCTATGTTCACTGCAGATTGTACATGATATATGATGGCATGTCTACGTTCACTGCAGATTGCTGGAGAACATTTAGTGTTGCCTAGTGTTTGTAGCTTCATTCCCCCTGAACAGAATCCACTGTGGAAATGAGTAGCAGGGTAACTTCTCTTATTTTACATCAAGCTGCCAGGAAAATGAACTTGGGATTTATATTTCAAACATACAGATCATTTCAATAAGAAATCTCATCTAGTTAGCTCATTCCTTCTTGCCTACAATGCCTAACTCTGAAATATAAAGACAGAGTTAATAAAGTAAATTAAACCTGCAAGCAGGGCTGAAGGCGGCCAAGCAGTCCAGCAGGGCAGGGTCGCCATGGCAACTCGATCAGATCATGTTAAAAGTGTGGCTGTAAGCACTGATAGTTTTTTGTCAATTGACCAAAGATTGGGTGTAACTGTGTCTCCAATTTAAGACATATCTCATGGAAAACCTTCAGGATGGCAGAGCTCCAGGACAAGAAGAGTCCTAATGCCCCAGGTGGCATTGAGATTGGTTTTGAAACGCGTGAGATATTGAGGGTCAGAATTTGTTATTTTGAATGTAAGTGTCATGTAGTGAGCTATAATAAATACACAAGAGAAAAAGATCAATCGTTCTATAAGCCTTTATTTGAACATATATTGAGGTGCAGCTGTTAAAAGACTGGTATTGCTTAAGGCAAAGAAATACATTGAGCATTTTAGTAAAACTTTAATTTTCATGAAATGCTGTCAATCAAAAGCTGTACAAGTCTTCAAGAAATATAGAATCTATCTAATATATCTAAAACTATTTTATAAAAAGGTAGTAAAAATATATATTTCTGTTTTTGAAAATATTTTTATCATTGGAAAAAGATTTGTAAATTCACACAGGAGAAAGTTCTGTTCTAACGAAATAGTAGTAAGTCTTCAAGAAATATAGAAACTAAAACTATTTTATAAAAAGGCAGTAAAAATATGTTATTGAAAATATTTTTATCATTGGGAAAAGAAGTTCTGTTCTAACATAATAGTAATGACAGTAGTATGAAATAGTTTTGAATAGTAACAAGGCAGCCAGTGCAAGGAACTCACCAGCTATGTACAATAAAATCATCTTTAAAAATGTGATCTTGCAGAGGAGCAAGGAGAGTTTAAAAATGTGATCTTGCAGAGGAGCAAGGAGTTGGGATGTGTATAATGTGTATAAGTACCAACACTTTCAATGTCCTGATTCATGAGCAAGCTAAGGAACCTGCTGTCAATCATTTCAGGTGAATTACTCATTGATGAATGGCTGATCTACGAGGATGTGGTTTTATATTAAAACATTTTCCTTTAGCTGTGTGTATGCTGTAAGCTGTGTGATCCAAACTGCTGGGCAGGCACTTCCTCCCACAAAATCTCAGAATGCTGTTTCAGGTGGCTCCTCCCCCACATCATCATAGTCCATCCCACTGGCAGCTGGAGGAAATGGAATAATGAACTTAGCATCAATACGTGGAATATAAACGTAACATTAATAATGAAAATCACACGGCTGCAGCACACAAACCCCCCTGAGCAGAAGACGGTGAGTTTGGTGACAGGTGGTCACCAGGTCCCCTGAAAGCAAGGAGACTTGTGGTGACTTGTGGGGACTTTTTAATTATGACAATTATCACACATGTCAGAGTGGGGCAAGTTGTCTCAAATCGCCCTGATGATTACACACATCAGAGTGGGGCAAGTTGTCTCAAATCGCCCTAATGATCACACATGGCAGAGTGGGGCAAGTTGTCTCAAATCACCCTAATTATCACACACGTCAGAGTGGCCCATAACCTTTGCTACGTAACCCAACGAAGCTCCGAGCAGCACTCAGGAGTTCCACCCCTCCCAAAATCACACAGCAGCACCTCCTACACAGACCTCCAGTACTTTACCTGGACCACAGCAGCACCTCCTACACAGCTGCAGTACCACCTCCTACCTGAGAGGGAGTGTCCCTTGCCGTCCCCCACGTCTTCACACCCGGAGGGCGGGTCCTCAGATAGGCTCCTCCCTGTGAACAGGACAGGGTGAGTCCTGGCCCCGCCCACACCACGCACGTTCCACAGTGTGTTTAAGCCTGAGGACAGGTGAGGGTCACTCACCCCACCGGGGGGCGCTGTCCGTTTCCCCGCTCTCCAGGTTGTACTTGATCTCCTCGTAGATGGGCTCGAGGAGACGGGCGTGGTCCCACTGAGACAGGGCTGTGTGAACAGAGACAGAGAAGCACAGAGTCAGGGTGTCCTCTCAGGGAGCTCTGTGGGATCAACCAGGGCCCTGTAGGACCGCTCATCTGAGGTCACATCATGCACAGCTTATCCGGCCAGACTGGGGAGCGACTGGCTGTCTGGTGAGCGACTGAAAGCTGAGTTATGAAGCACAACTCAGTCCTACATTTCCCCTGTGTGTACTGTATGTTGATGTGTTCAGTTTTGTTCTGTGTTGCGTCTTTGAGACAAATGAATGTCCCCATGGTGGGATAATTAAGCCGGCTCGCCCAGGGTCCGTCCGGCCCCTACCTCTCCTCAGATCTCTGTTCTGGAGCAGCAGAACCCCCAGCAGCACCAGCAGCAGGAAGGACAGCGCCCCCATCACCAGGAAGGCCACTGCTGGGATAGACAGGCCAGAAGGAGAGGCCGGGGGAGGTTTGGACGTGGGCGTGGTCACAGCTGTAAAGGAGGAAGACGAGGTGCTGGGCATCAGCAGGCACCTACAATGGGCACGCCAGGACACACAAGGACCGCCTAGCTGTGCTTCCACCAGCTGAGCACTCCCTGTCATTTACTTCACTGATGCAGCCTCGCTGCCCCTCAAAGCAAAGCCCCGATCTGCCATTAGTCATTCCCCAAGATACCCAGTGCAATAACAGAAAACAGATGCAAGAGTAAGTTTAGCGTTAACGTAGATACATATGTTAGCTGAAGTTGTGCTTTCTGTACAAGACTACCGAGGCGCCAAAACATTATGACCACCTGAGCCCTCTGAAGGTGGCCTGTGGTGTCTGTCACCAAGACGTTAGCAGCAGATCCTTGTAGTCAGTAAGGTGCAAGGTGTAGCTGCCCTGGATCAGACTAAAAGCTTTGCTGTTTCAGAGATGCTCCAACCCAGTCATCTGGCCTTGACAACTTGGCCCTTGTCACGGTCGCTCAGGTCCTTATGTGGTCATAATGCGTTGGCTCATCGGTGTAGATATTTTATTACTGTACAAAAAACTGCCTATTTCATTTTAGCAAACTGCTAGCTTGATGTGAGTATTAAGAGACTTCAGACAGCCACACCAGACAGAATGTAATCCTCTAGGTTTCTGTCCTAATACAGAGGAATAACCATTGAGAGTGAACACTCAGATATGGAGTGGTAGTTAGCACTAAAGACTGTTCCTGCGCACTGGTATGGGTTGTGACCCTGATGGTGTTCTCTCTGCCTTTATGTACGCAAACACGTCTGTAAGCTCCCCTGATAAAGGGCTTCTGAAGAAGTTAAATGTAGCTCCAAGGCATTATTTCTGCTGGCATTCTGAGTGACTGTGGAAGTAAAGTAATCGTAGAGGTGTGATGCGGGGTGGATCTTTAAGCCGCTCCTAGGCGTGTGGATGTGTGTTTCTGTCAGGGCCACAGTGATTCATCTTCACAGAAGCTGCCACTGGACCAGGTGCGATGTGGAGGTGCAGGCTCACCTGTGCAGGTGACCCCAGCCTGGTTCTGCGATCGGCAGCTGCTGTGCACAGAGTGTGGGCAGTCCCACAGGTGCAGCTCAGTGCCCCTGCAGTTCACCTCAGTCAGCCAGAGGGTGCCATTCCCCGTCCCACAAGTAGCATTACCATGAGCCCCCTGTGCTAACACACAGCCCAGCTGTCTGCACACCACACGGGCATCCATCATGTCCCAGGAGTCTCCACACACCGACCGCCAGGAGCCCCCATGGAACACCTCCAGCCTCCCAGAGCACCCGCCTGCCCCCCCCACCACCCGGAGGGGCCAGTGATCTAGAGCAGGAGCCACAGATGAACTGAGCAGCCTCAATACGCTTAACATCTCCTACACACATCTCCACTGACATTATGGCTGATCTCATTAGGTTTAACATCTACAGACACATCTCCACTGACATTATGGCTGATCTCATTAGGCTTAACATCTACAGACACATCTCCACTCTCCACTGACATTATGGCTGATCTCATTAGGTTTAACAAGTACAGACACATCTCCACTGACATCATGGCTGATCTCATTAGGTTTAACATCTCCTACACACATCTCCACTGACATTATGGTTGATCTCATTAGGTTTAACATCTACAGACACATCTCCACTAACATTATGGCTGATCTCATTAGGCTTAACATCTACAGACACATCTCCACTGACATGATGGCTGATCTCATTAGGTTTAACATCTACAGACATCTCCACTGACATTATGGTTGATCTCATTAGGTTTAACATCTACAGACACATCTCCACTGACATTATGACTGATCTCATTAGGTTTATCATCTACAGACACATCTCCACTGACATTATGGTGATCTCATTAGGTTTAACATCTACAGACACATCTCCACTGACATTGTGGCTGATGTCATTAGTTTTAACATCTACAGACACATCTCCACTGACATTATGGCTGATCTCATTACACCGAAGTGAATTCATTCAGATTTTCACATGCATTATGTTCATTGTGCAATTTTATACATTCAAATTAGCAAATTATTCAGTTTACTTTGATATTTCATTTGTGATCGAAAACAAATCTCCCCTCCTTCATTGAAGAAGACCGTTCTCCTAAATGACAATGACATTATTTTTCATGAAATACCGTCAACAGTCAATGACCACCATACATACATGGCAGTTCCCACAGGAGTAGATTTGGGACTCAGGATACTCAGTTGCATGCTGGCCTGCTGATACCTCATCGCATGTTGACAGATCATGGGATTCAGTCTATAAAAACTTACTTGTGCAAGGTCTCTGATTTTTCACTGAGGAACATGACAACTTGCTCCGTGGGACATTCTCATCCTCTTCCGCTTTGATGTGGGGAAAATAATTTAATATAAATCAACTATAAATTTTAAAAAGACAGACAGGCCCATGCCACATCATTAACAAGCCCCCTGAAAGCTTCAGATCCAATTTCATCCATGGGGTGATGCAAAAACAAATGTTACAGACATATAATCTGCTTTACATATACACCAGTTTAAGATAAAACAATGTGATTAATAAAATCATATCCTCTTCATCATCTACATCTGAAAATGAGCCAGTTATGCTGGAGAGTTTAATTATCCTGTTCCCACTGGGAGTACTACTGTGTTTGCAGGATTAAGGTTTATTCTCCTGTTCCCACTGGAGTAATACTGTGTTTGCAGGATTAAGGCTTATTCTCCTGTTCCCACTGGGAGTAATACTGTCTTCAGTGGAGAGAGGGTTTACCTGCACAGTTGAGCAGAGCCACTGTTTTATCACACTTATTTTCACCCCAAGGGGCTGATGGGCACTGCCACAGAGTGGAGTCATGTGGGCGACATTGGACATGATCCAGCCAGTTTGGAGCAGATTCCTCTCTCGGTCCTGTTTGAGACACTTTACTCGTGTTCCCACAGTTCAGCTCCTGACATATGAGAGCAGCTGTGTCTTCCTCCATCCCATTCCAGCACACATTGCCCCAGGTGCCATTGTAGAACACCTCCAAATTCCCAGAACAGCCTTCACTCAGTCTCATCTCCTTGAATTCTACAAGGACAATATTAGAAATAAATTAGGGATGAAATGGTTTCATAAAAACATGACTTTAAAATAGCTTGGCATAAATGACAGAGGATACAAACTTAAAAGAGTCAAATGCAGGAATATGTCAGGATGAAAAGCTGTGTGTTCCATTTGTCCAAGTATGTAGAGTCTCTGGTGAGTTACACACCTGAACACACGACCCCCACGTCCTCCTTGTGTCCACAGTCAGTCTGTCCCCATCCGGCTGTGGGACAGTCCCACAGGGACGTCTCGTTCCCCACACAGCCCACCTCATCCAGCCAGACGGGTCCATTTCCTGGCCCAAAGAAGGAGGGTAGCGGGGCACTGAGGGCCGTCCCACACTGGAGCTGCCTGCACACCAGGTCCCAGGAGTCATCGCAAACCGTCCCCCAAGAGCCGTCATGGAGCACCTCCACCCGCCCCGCACAGCGCCCCCCTCCCCCGACCAGCCTGAGGGACCGGCGGTCTGAGAGAGGGGGTTGGAGAGGGAGGGAGATATTTCATCGAAATGCAGGCTTGTGTGAACCTATCTGATGAAAACTCAACTGCAGAGACAGTTGATCAGCAAACTGTACTCACTGGAGCAGACGATGGACACCCGTTCCCTGGAGCTGCAGGTGAGATTGTGTGGAGTTCTGCAGTTCCTCAGGTGAGACTCTCTCCCGGAGCACTCAAACCCCGTCAGACACACGTCACTGGCCCCCGTCCCAGACGGAGAGGAGCTGTAGACCTGCACCGCAGAGCCGCAGCCCAACTGCCTGCAGGCCACCGACGCCTCCCTGGAGCTCCAGGACCCCCCCACTCTGCTCCAGGTCTCCTGGTCGTACACCTCCACTGGGCCCCCACATTCACTCTCTCCAGCCAGCCGAACCGTCCCGTCCAGAGTGGAGAGAACAGAGCCTGAGGATCCCAAGTGTGTTACTGACACTAATGTGCACAGGATTACAGACTGCACCTCTGTGTGTTACACTAATGTGCACAGGATTACAGACTGCACCTCTGTGTGTTACTCCCACAAATGTGCACAGGGTTACAGACTGCACCTCTGTGTGTTACTCACACTAATGTGCACAGGGTTACAGACTGCACCTCTGTGTGTTACTCACACTAATGTGCACAGGATTACAGACTGCACCACTGTGTGTTACACTAATGTGTGCAGGATTACAGACTGCACCTCTGTGTGTTACACTAATGTGCAGAGGATTACAGACTGCACCTCTGTGTGTTCGACAAATGTGCACAGGATTACAGACTGCACCTCTGTGTGTTACATTAATGTGCACAGGATTACAGACTGCACCTCTGTGTGTTACACTAATGTGCACAGGATTACAGACTGCCCCTCTGTGTGTTACACTAATGTAGACAGGATTACAGACTGCACCTCTGTGTGTTACTCACACTAATGTGCACAGGATTACAGACTGCACCACTGTGTTACACTAATGTGCAGAGGATTACAGACTGCACCTCTGTGTGTTCGACAAATGTGCACAGGATTACAGACCGCACCACTGTGTTACACTAATGTGCACAGGATTACAGACTGCACCACTGTGTTACACTAATGTGCAGAGGATTACAGACTGCACCTCTGTGTGTTACACTAATGTGCACAGGATTACAGACTGCACCTCTGTGTGTTACACTAATGTGCAGAGGATTACAGACTGCACCTCTGTGTGTTCGACAAATGTGCACAGGATTACAGACTGCACCTCTGTGTGTTACATTAATGTGCACAGGATTACAGACTGCACCTCTGTGTGTTACACTAATGTGCACAGGATTACAGACTGCCCCTCTGTGTGTTACACTAATGTAGACAGGATTACAGACTGCACCTCTGTGTGTTACTCACACTAATGTGCACAGGATTACAGACTGCACCACTGTGTTACACTAATGTGCAGAGGATTACAGACTGCACCTCTGTGTGTTCGACAAATGTGTACAGGATTACAGACCGCACCACTGTGTTACACTAATGTGCACAGGATTACAGACTGCACCACTGTGTTACACTAATGTGCAGAGGATTACAGACTGCACCTCTGTGTGTTACACTAATGTGCACAGGATTACAGACTGCACCTCTGTGTGTTACACTAATGTGCACAGGGTTACAGACTGCACCTCTGTGTGTTACACTGATGTGCACAGGATTACAGACTGCACCTCTGTGTGTTACACTAATGTGCACAGGATTACAGACTGCACCTCTGTGTGTTACATTGATGTGCACAGGATTACAGACTGCACCTCTGTGTGTTACATTGATGTGCACAGGATTACAGACTGCACCTCTCTGTGTTACTCACCCTAATGTGGACAGGGTTACAGACTGCACCTCTGTGTGTTATTCACACTAATGTGCACAGGATTACAGACTGCACTTCTGTGTGTTACACTAATGTGCACAAGATTACAGACTGCACCTCTGTGTGTTACTCACACTAATGTGCACAGGATTACAGACTGCACCTCTGTGTGTTACATTCATGTGCACAGGATTACAGACTGCACCTCTGTGTGTTACTCACCCTAATGTGCACAGGATTACAGACTGCACCTCTGTGTGTTATTCACACTAATGTGCACAGGATTACAGACTGCACTTCTGTGTGTTACACTAATGTGCACAGGATTACAGACCGCACCTTTGTGTGTTACTCACACTAATGTGCACAGGATTACAGACTGCACTTCTGTGTGTTACACTAATGTGCACAGGATTACAGACTGCACCTCTGTGTTACACTAATGTGCACAGGATTACAGACTGCACCTCTGTGTTACACTAATGTAGACAGGATTACAGACAGCACCTCTGTGTGTTACTCACACTAATGTGCACAGGATTACAGACTGCACCTCTGTGTGTTATTCACACTAATGTGCACAGGATTACAGACTGCACTTCTGTGTGTTACACTAATGTGCACAGGATTACAGACTGCACCTCTGTGTTACACTAATGTGCACAGGATTACAGACCGCACCTTTGTGTGTTACTCACACTAATGTTCACAGGATTACAGACTGCACCTCTGCAGGATTTGTTCACTCAAAGGGCATTCAACTTAAAACATTTTATTAACAACTTTAGCTTTCTTCTTTCCAGAGAGTGCGAGAGCAGTTAGCGAGACAGAGAGCACCGAGATAGAGCACTGAGAGAGCACTGAGAGAGCACTGAGAGAGCACTGAGAGCTCTGAGAGAGAGCACAGTAAGTGCATAATTTTAACCAGGTGTGTTGGTATCGCTGCGGGCCGTTCACAAGA
Source organism: Conger conger (assembly GCF_963514075.1). Classification (NCBI taxonomy): domain Eukaryota; kingdom Metazoa; phylum Chordata; class Actinopteri; order Anguilliformes; family Congridae; genus Conger; species Conger conger. The sequence goes on along the minus strand of NC_083768.1, from coordinate 60,156,729 downwards.
TGCGGTAAAGTATATTTGAAATTGCTATTTTGAACAGCGGAGGTTAGGGCTGGAGCTCGTTTGTTTTTATCACTGTGATAATCACTGAAACTGGTTGCATACCTGTTTGAACGTTTGTTTTAAATAGCTTTTTATTGCAGTTATCTATCGTCCTCCAGGGCCCCTGGGAAGCTTCCTTGATGAGCTAGACACCCTTCTCAGCTCCTTCCCTGAGGATGGCACCCCACTCATTCTCCTTGGAGATTCCAACATCCACCTTGAAGCCTCCCAGGCTGCTGCCTTCCTACCACTACTCCACTCCTTCGGCCTCTCCCTGCAACACTCTCCTCCAACCCACAAGGCGGGCAATGTCCTAGACCTTGTCTTTGTGAGGAACTGCTCATGCTCCGATTTCACGGTTACCCCTCCGATCACCACTTCATCTCATTCTCCCACCCTCTCCCTCCCTCTTCCTCCCCATCCCTCTCACCCTCTTCCTTTGCCACCACTGTCACCGCCTCACTCCCCCCTCTCGAATCCTTCTCCAAACTCTCCACTGACTCTTCATCTGCCACCCTCCTTTCATCCCTCTCCTCCGCCTTTGACTCTCTCTGTCCCCCTGTCTCAAAGCCACCTCGCACTTCCCCTCCCAGTCCTTGGATATCTGACACCCTCCGTACCTCCAGGACCAGTCTGGAGGTACGGAGGGTGTCAGAGGGTGTCAGGTCTCTGGATTTTCCCCACTTCCTCTCCGGGGAAAATCCAGAGACCCTTCAGACTTCAACTTACCAGTCTCTCCTGGCGGCATTCTCTTCCACTGTCACTGCCGCCAAATTAACACACTTATCCCTGGTTATGGGTAGGCACTTTGTTGTACGTCGCTCTGGATAAGAGCGTCTGCCAAATGCCATTAATGTAATGTAATGTAAAGCACAGAGAGAGCACTGAGAGAGAGAGCACTGAGAGAGAGCACTGAGCACCGAGAGAGTGTGAACGGGGTATGGTGTAAATGTGTGGTAAATTGTGTATGCAGTAGGCAGTATGCAGTGGGCAGTGGGCAGTATGCAGTGGGCAGTGCACATGCACACAGCACAGAGAACATGACTCACCATTGCAGATGACTCCAGCCTCTTGTTCACGTGAGCACGCAGCTCGGCTCCAAGAGGAAACCGCACACTGTGAGAGCCGTGTCTCGTTACCACGGCAATCAAACACATCGTGGCTGATTGGCCCATTCCCAATTCCAAACCAGGTCTGTCCTGGCACTGCCACTGCAGTCCCACACCCCAGCTGCTGGCAGAGGACATTGGAGGCCCTGCTATCCCAGCATGCATCACACACTGGCCACCAGGTACCCTGGTACTTCAGCTCCACTCGACCAGAGCAGATGTCATGGCCGCCAGCCAGCCTGGACTCTGTGTACCCTACACACAGCACAGTGGGGTTAGCATCTGCCCAGCACTGAGATACTAAAGGAACTTATGGAAGAGGCTAACAGTGGGGTTAGCATCTGCCCAGCGCTGAGATACTAAAGGAAACTTATGGAAGAGGCTAACAGTGGGGTTAGCATCTGCCCAGCACTGAGATACTAAAGGACACTTATGGAAGAGGCTAACAGTGGGGTTAGCATCTGACCACCGTTTGAAATAAACAACCCACAGATTGAACTCATAAAGACTCTAAGAGATCAAGATAAAGATTTCATTAAATATAAGAGTACACAATCTCTGGGAAGTTTATTTCATATGTTGGTCAGATGCTAACCCCACTGTTAGCCTCTTCCATAAGTGTCCATGTTCTCCTCGTGTCTGTGCGGGTTTCCTCTGGGTATCTGGGTTCCTCCCCCCATACAAAGACATGCAGGTTAGGCTACTTGGGGGGCATTAACAGGGCGTTGCTGCAAAAGAGCATGTGTTCTCAGTCAACCTACCCTGTATAAATAAAGGTCAATAATCATAAAATGATCTCTGAAACTATCACAATGCACTGCAGAGAGGCCTCTTACCAGAACACACCAGGCCCACATCGTTTCCATGGGAGCAGGGTTGATTCTGTGAGGGTTTTCTGGGGCAGAAGTAAATCTGAGATTCGTTGCCTCTACACTGAATCTCCTCTGCCCACACCTGGCCCTCGCCCTGGCCGAATGCAGCTGCCCCACGCAGCTCTTTAGGAGCCCCACAGCCCAGCTCCCTGCACACAACCTCTGCGTCCCGCTGGTCAAAGTCAGCATCACACACCGTGCCCCAGGAGCTCCCATGATGCACCTCTACTCTCCCAGAGCACAGGTCAGTCCCGCCCACAAGCCTGACATTTTGAGGAGCTGGAGCTAAAGAAGGAATAAATAGAGAATCATCAGAAATGACCGGCACCTTATTTCAGAGACAACATTCAGCACAGCTGTCTGAACACAGGCCTGCACAGCTATTATACATGGAGTACAGCAGTGTGAGATGAGCCAATCACATGTATACTGCAATGTGAGATGAGCCAATCACACGCATACTGCAATGTGAGATGAGCCAATCACATGTATACTGCAATGTGAGATGAGCCAATTACATGTAAACTGCAATGTGAGATGAGCCAATCACATGTAAATTACAGACAGACTTAAAAAAACATCCTCATAGTTATGGAAAAAGACCATGAGGAACATAAATATGAGATTCTGTAACTGTGTAAATTCTGGATTGGTTCAGTAAGTGTAACAATGCACACACTCACCAACCCAGCATTCAGTTACCATTCTGAACAAACATGAGCAGCATGTCTCTGTATTATTAAGACTGTGCATTCATAAAAAGCATTATATCCTCATGTAAATACAGAGGGCTGAGTTGGGTTAAGAACATTGGTAAGAGCTGAATAACACTGAGTCCTACCTGAGCAGATCACTCCAGCGTCCTCTCCATGATTACAGTCATGTTTACCCCATCCTGGTGACCAACACTGCTTCAGTGAGGATTCTGATCCTCTGCAGTCCACATTATCCATCCATATTCTCCCAGACCCTGGTCCAAAGTGAGCCTCTCTTAGTGCATCTACAGCATCTCCACAGCCCAGCTGTCTGCACACCACCCCAGCATCACTCATGTCCCAGTAATCACCACACACTGTCCCCCACTCTCCATCATGGTAAACCTCCACTCTCCCAGCACAGGGGCTGCCACCATTCACCAGCCTCACATCCTCCCTGCCTGAGAGAGAGACAGAGAGAGAGAGAGGGGGAGAGGGAGAGAGAGAGGGGGGGAGAGTGAGAGAGAGAGGGGGAGAGTGAGAGAGAGGGAGAGATTTTCGGAAATTTGTGTGCAAATATATATGTGATCAGAAACAAACGAACAACTTTCTCTCTCCCCCCTCTCTCTCCCTGTCTCCCCCCTCTCCCTCCCTCTCTCTCTCTCTCCCTGTCCCTCACTCCCCCTCTCTCCCCCCTCTCTGCCTCTTTCACTCTGTCTCTCCCCCCCTCTCTCTCTCCCTGTCTCTCTTTCTCTCCCCCTCTCTCTCCCTCTTTCCCCCTCTCTCTTTCACTTTCTTCTCCCTCTCTCTCCCTCTCATTCCATCCATCCATCCATTATCTGAACCCGCTTATCCTGATCAGGGTCGCAGGGGGGCTGGAGCCTATCCCAGCATACATTGGGCGAAAGGCAGGAATACACCCTGGACAGGTCGCCAGTCCATCGCAGGGCTCCCTCTCATTCTCATTCTGAAATTCAAACTCCTTCATAGGCATGACAGAATTTGCATTTGTAATGCCAAAGCATGGCAAGGAACATGTTAAACAAAATAACACAGTAATAAACACAAGATAATAATTATATATACAATATATATATACACTGTACTGTGCAAAAGTCTTCTTTTGGAAAATGAATATTTGGAAATCTCAAATGTGTTCTTTTATACTAATGTAGCGCCTCACTAGCGTGTTCGACGAATGTGAGAGGTGGCTAACCTGTGTTCTTTAAAATATATATAGCTTGGGGTTTCACTTATTAACTTATTAGTATTGACCTAATGTGTGTATGACTACTCACTTTTTAAATTAAATGCTCTTTTCCCTTTAAATCAGCGTTTAAGCATGACTTCTTACATGTTACCATTAACTAAAATGTCTTTAGAATTACTTTCCTTTTTTATAAACACTTTTAGCCTTTTAGCCTTTTTAGCTTAAACAAAATTACTCCTTGTCTTAATTAACTGAAAACATCAAGAGTGGTCATTAACCACAACTGTTTTATAAAAAAGTATAAAATATTTACTTAGAAAATAGAACTCAGTGTTTAACGCTTTTTAAATATCAAATGTCACGTCAAATGCATTCAACTGAACAGCAAAACCTATGGGCCCAAAGAAATAAAATAGCCGGCAATAAAATAACCTAGCTCGAAATATATAATACCCAGTTCACATGATGCAGGCCTGAATGTAGCTCGTGTACGTTGTAGCCTAAAACAAACTGGCTGCTTCACCACGCGGGCAAAAACAAAAGAACGGTACCTTTACTCAATGGAATGTGGGCTCACGCGCAGGTTGCAAGGCGGCAGGAGTAGGAGGAGAGATGACGAGAAGAAGCACGTGGATGAGGAGAATATTCACAGGGCCGAAGAGAAAACTCACGCAGCTGACGATCTCGGCAAAGTCCGCCATTCGGCGGGGTCTTTGTGTTCGTCGTCGTTCCACACAGGCTTTACTAGTCGAGTTCGCTGGTCGCTAGCTTGTTAGCAAAGTCCATACAAAGGCACTAGCCACGAAGTCAGCGGCTAGACTAAACTTCCTTCTGTCTTCTTGTGCTGAGCAGTTCACTCAAAACTGACAGAACTATCACCATTAAAGTTTCTGTAAGAGTCCTGGTCGAACTCTTTCACTAAAAATGGTGTTGACATTAACTTAACAGTTCGTGTTTCACTTTACAGCAGACAACACGCTTCACACGTCTTCCTTGTTCGTCGCTCTCTCCAACTCCGCCGTTTTTCCTCACGTTTTTCCATTCCACTCGCTTCCTTGTGCTCTGACCTCGAATATGATTGGCTCATTCACAAAAGTTCCAGAAATAAAGCAGATCCACAAAACTCTTTTATTCCTTATTGTTACAGGCATATTTAAAGCATTTCCCCATATTTTTAACACAACAAATAATGAACCTTTTAAATGCTGTATTCAGTAAACCATGAACATTACACGATATTCATTGTTCTCAATGAGCAAAATCATAACTTAATTGCTGGTTTTAACATTGAATCAATGAATCTTAACATTTTTTACCTTAAATGCTATTTATTAAACTATGAACTCATTTATTCCTTTATATTCTTATGAATACATTTCAACAGGGTTACACTAACAAACACAACAAAATAAACATAAAGTCTAGGGTGCCTAAGACTTCTGCACAGTACTGTATGTGCACATGCACATACACACACATATTACATACAAATTGTTCTAACATACTAATAACAAGGTAATAATCGAAAAATAACAGCTTACATAACAGGCATGTGTGAGTGTATGAATTATATGTGTCTGTGTGTGTGTGTGTATGTGAATTGTAGTATTGTATGATGGTTGTTTTGTCACTCACTGTCTCTGAGTATGTGACATTCAGACAAATATTTTACTGCAATATGTGCAGTTGTTCCCTCCCCAAGACTATCAGCAGTTGGTTTCTCTCTTCTAGATGGAGAAAGTTTTGTTAGATGGATATGTTTTTTTTAATTTCTTAAAATATTTTTCCCTAATTTTATTATATTTTTGGCGATTTCGAAGGAAGCGCACCTCCGTTTCAACCTCACCTGTCTTACACTGACCACATATCCTCTGTTCTTTTGGTAGCCAGGACTTTTTATGCCGACCATTTTCAATGGCTAGGTTGTGGTCACTGCGTCTTTAATTGGTAAGGAGTCATGTCTGCTTCAGACAGTCAGAAGATATTCAGCCAATTTGTATTCTCGTTTTAGGGCCAGGTAGCAAGTAAGCTTGTCTTGTGTTTTGGTTTGGTTGTTCCAATGTTCCAGATAAATAGTTTTATTTTGTTTAGCAATTTGGTTTATTCCGATTTGTGTTTGTGAAGCAGTGCTGGTCTGAGGGATGTTCTTGTTAGGTGTGAGATGATTAGTTAGTCTCAGTACCAGCTGACTTAGTGGACTCTTTTCAGGGTTCGGCTCTCGGGTTTGAAATGCGTGGAACTGCAGTGTTGTTTTGGGACTTGATTTCAGATGCATCCAGAATTTGAGAACCAATGGGAATCGTCCTAATTCAGCCCTGCCTGCATTGTTTGGTGTTTTTTGTTGCATGTTCAGAATTGTTCTGCAGAATTCTTGATGTAGGTCTTCAGTTGGATGCTTCTCCCATCTAATGTAGTCATGTTGACTGAGTGGACCCCATACTTCACTTCCATACAAAGCAATTGGCAGGATTACACTGTCAAATATTTTTTACCAGATTCTGATTGGAATGTCAATCTGGAATAATTTTTTTCTGATTCTCAGGCTGTGGGGAACTCCCTGCGTGCTTTTTGAGTCAGTTGTGAGTCTCTGAATGCTGTTCTCTGTCTCTGACAGTTTATTCTCTCTCATTTCAAACGCAAACGCGAGTGTTAAATCTGCATTTAACAGTCTTTCCACTTTTTTAAATGGGCCATGTCTTCACTGATACTCTCACCTTCCATTTGGTTTTCAGTATGAAATTTGCACCGTTCCGCAATAAAATTTGTTTCGGGAACATAAAACCCCATTACTTATTTATAGTTTTCCCACTTGGCTTATCAGGTGCACACAAGTCCATGAGAACTGCCCTACAACAATCAGAAAAACCCACTTCTTTTTGTCATCTTCCGTCAGACCATTTGGCTGAAAACACTGTTCCAGCCTGTCCTCCTCAGCTCCAAAGCTTTCGTCACCTTCCTCAAAGTGAAAATCGTCGGACTTTCCGAAAGACGCCATTTTGTCTTTCTTTTTACTCACTAAGCTAGCCAGCCATCTTGTTCTCGCATGATTTAAGAAATCCCATCCTCATTGTCAGTTCTGTTGGATACCGAACAGAGAAAGTATAAATAATGGAGAACAGAGGCTTCACTCAGAATTCAAAAACGTATGGCCATTTCATTAATCACTAGATTAATCATGGAGGATTTAAATAGTTTGAGTTTGATAGTGCAAGTTTAACAGGCAATTCTCTGGATGCACATAAGGATAATCTCACTGATATTTATTTGACCATTGAACATAAAGGTCATGGCGGAAACCAATGACATTGTAAGAAGATCATTTCAACATATTCAGTTTTAACCCTTAATATACCACAATAAGGAAAGAACTGGGGAACTATTGATTTATTCTCTGATTCCTATGAGACTATCAAATACTATAAACATACGCTCAGAACCAAAAATTCACAACACACTCACAAGCAACTGAGAATTGAGGAGTCCATGAACACAAACTGAATTTAAGAATTTCAAAGAAACAAAGTAGAATTAGCTATACAAAATGGACTAGCCATGGCAACACTTTGTATGCAAACATAACACCAGGCATACAATCAGAGAAAATTAAATTGGAATTTGCAATTCCATAAGACAAGCAGAACCCCCATTACTGAGCATGAGCTCAGAGAGAAACGTAAGGTCCTAAAATCTAAAAAAGCAAGTGGTCCTGATCGTGTTTTAAATGAGATGCTGAAACACAGAGGAAGTGGGCCTGATGGTGTTTTAAATGAGATGCTGAAACACAGAGGAAGTGGTCCTGATAGTATTTTAAATGAGATGCTGAAACACAGAGGAAGTGGTCCTGGTGGTGTTTTAAATGAGATGCTGTAACACAGAGGAAGTGGTCCTGATGGTGTTTTAAATAAGATGCTGAAACACAGAGGAAGTGGTCCTGATGGTGTTTAAAATAAGATGCTGAAACACAGAGGAAGTGGTCCTGATGGTGTTTTAAATGAGATGCTGAAACACAGAGGAAGTGGTCCTGATAGTGTTTTAAATGAGAGGCTGAAACACAGAGGAAGTGGTCCTGATGGTGTTTTAAATGAGATGCTGAAACACAGAGGAAGTGGTCCTGATGGTGTTTTAAATGAGATGCTGAAACACAGAGGAAGTGGCCCTGATGGTGTTTTAAATGAGATGCTGAAACACAGAGGAAGTGGGCCTGATGGTGTTTTAAATGAGATGCTGAAACACAGAGGAAGTGGGCCTGATGGTGTTTTAAATGAGATGCTGAAACACAGAGGAAGTGGTCCTGATGGTGTTTTAAATGAGATGCTGAAACACAGAGGAAGTGGTCCTGATGGTGTTTTAAATGAGATGCTGAAACACAGAGGAAGTGGTCCTGATGGTGTTTTAAATGAGATGCTGAAACACAGAGGAAGTGGTCCTGATGGTGTTTTAAATGAGATGCTGAAACACAGAGGAAGTGGGCCTGATGGTGTTTTAAATGAGATGCTGAAACACAGAGGAAGTGGTCCTGATGGTGTTTTAAATGAGATGCTGAAACACAGAGGAAGTGGTCCTGATGGTGTTTTAAATGAGATGCTGAAACACAGAGGAAGTGGTCCTGATAGTGTTTTAAATGAGATGCTGAAACACAGAGGAAGTGGTCCTGATGGTGTTTTAAATGAGATGCTGAAACACAGAGGAAGTGGTCCTGATGGTGTTTTAAATGAGATGCTGAAACACAGAGGAAGTGGTCCTGATAGTGTTTTAAATGAGATGCTGAAACACAGAGGAAGTGGTCCTGATCGTGTTTTAAATGAGATGCTGAAACACAGAGGAAGTGGTCCTGATGGTGTTTTAAATGAGATGCTGAAACACAGAGGAAGTGGTCCTGATGGTGTTTTAAATGAGATGCTGAAACACATAGGAAGTGGCCCTGATGGTGTTTTAAATGAGAGGCTGAAACACATAGGAAGTGGGCCTGATGGTGTTTTAAATGAGAGGCTGAAACACATAGGAAGTGGGCCTGATGGTGTTTTAAATGAGATGCTGAAACACAGAGGAAGTGGTCCTGATGGTGTTTTAAATGAGAGGCTGAAACACATAGGAAGTGGGCCTGATGGTGTTTTAAATGAGAGGCTGAAACACATAGGAAGTGGGCCTGATGGTGTTTTAAATGAGATGCTGAAACACAGAGGAAGTGGTCCTGATGGTGTTTTAAATGAGATGCTGAAACACAGAGGAAGTGGTCCTGATGGTGTTTTAAATGAGATGCTGAAACACAGAGGAAGTGGGCCTGATGGTGTTTTAAATGAGATGCTGAAACACAGAGGAAGTGGTCCTGATGGTGTTTTAAATGAGATGCTGAAACACAGAGGAAGTGGTCCTGATGGTGTTTTAAATGAGATGCTGAAACACAGAGGAAGTGGTCCTGATGGTGTTTTAAATGAGATGCTGAAACACAGAGGAAGTGGTCCTGATGGTGTTTTAAATGAGATGCTGAAACACAGAGGAAGTGGTCCTGATGGTGTTTTAAATGAGATGCTGAAACACAGAGGAAGTGGTCCTGATGGTGTTTTAAATGAGAGGCTGAAACACATAGGAAGTGGTCCTGATGGTGTTTTAAATGAGATGCTGAAACACAGAGGAAGTGGTCCTGATGGTGTTTTAAATGAGATGCTGAAACACATAGAAAGTGGTCCTGATGGTGTTTTAAATGAGATGCTGAAACACAGAGGCACAAAATTTCATTTGGCCGTTCTTAAAGTATTTAATTTGGTTCTGAGGGTAGCTTTCTTCCCTGACATCTGGAGTCAGTGGGCCTCATTTATCAATATTTTCGGAAATGTGTGATCAGAAACAAACTAACAACTTTCAGCAGATTCATTAAACACACCTAGACACAGGACAACATTTGTGATTTGCATTGCGCTATGGACGCTCCATATGTAGAATTTTGGCTTTTTGAAGAGATAAAAAAAAAAAAGCTTCTCTGAAGCGGAGATTGAAGTTTTGTTAAAAGAAGTACAACAAGCCAAAAACATACACAGATCACCGAACGTTAAAACCACCTGCTTAAAGCAGTTTTTTCACAATTTTAAACGCTTTAAACTGCATAAACTTGTATATAAACACTTAATAGTGCATTTGTCTTTGTTATTTAAATATCTTGGTAGGTAATGGTGTGCATGATCACGTCTATCTTCACAAGTGCTCAAGGATCTGTAGAATTTTAAAATAAAATATGAATTACTGGAATAATAAAATAACATCATTTTTAACACATACAAACAGCTGAGACTCGTGAAGTTTGTTCGGCTCCTATGCAAAAACTGACATCTGAAAACATTGATGAATTATTTGTGGAAATGCATTTCTGATGGATTTACGGTTCATTTCGTTTTGCTCTCACCCTCACTCCTCCCTCTCTCTCTCTCCCTCACTCCCCCCCTCTCTCCCCCTCTGTCTCTTTCTCTCTCTCTCTTATTACTATTCCATACTCTTATAAATAAGGAGCAGGTCGGCTCTTGAATAATAAATAATAATAATTTGATCAATGGCATGTGAAATGATGGGATGTGTTTGACTTGTTGGGGGTTGGGTAGTTGACAAAAACTTCAATCAATGGACCTCAATCAATATATTAGTCTTCCATCACTACAGTATTACTACTGCAATTATTGCAAATGGCAGTTAAGTGGAAGATGCCCTAATGACAAGTAGCAGGGTAAAGACTGGAAAAGTGAAAATGATTTCCAGAAAAGAGGCATCTTCTGCATACAGCCGTGATCCCCAGCAGATGGGGAAGGACAGTTCCTCTAAAGACACACAACTGTGTCACACAAATGTTAAATTTTAATACGAGTCTGTCATTTTATGAGATCAGACAGGAAGTCTGACTTTGGGTGAACGTTGCTTCAGTGCTTTTGAAGTTCACGTTTCCACAGGTGTTACCACTGATGTGCCAAATAATCTTAGATTTTTTTTAAATAGTCGCTGTACGCAGGAGATGAGTACATTTCAATAAGTGTATGAAATTAAATAATGTGTATTCATTAATAAATAAAATTAATGTGTAATCAAATGTATCGCTGTGAAGAGAGTGCGTCACATTTCCGTTCAGATCAAACATGCCAGAGGCTTCAGACTTTCACAAACTTAAAACATTAAACAGCAGCTTGCAACTACACACAGTAAGAAAAATAAAACCATCTCATGACAATTCTTACACTAAACTGCACGTTGTATTTTTCAGAGAGCAAGCTGGCCCTAGACTTTAAGGGAAAATCAGATGCCAACTTATGTAGACCTGAAAAATTATAGAAACACCATTTTGACTTTATATACGTAGACTAAAACACGAACACAATACCAATACCAAACAAATTGCTTTCTCCTGGCACAATTTTTTCAATTTATACATTTACAACCAGTGAATAAAATACAGAAACAGTTTAGAATATATATTTATAACATAATATTTATGAATAATAATGAAATCTTGCAGGGCATGCAGAGAAATGTCCCTCCAGTAATCTGTGGTGTTTAGAGGCTGCCTGTAACCCTGCTCTTACTGGAGAGCCCTTTGACCAGGAGACCCTCTGACCCCTTGGCCCTGGCCCCCAGTCTCTGACCCTGACTGGGTGTGGAGAAGCAGGAGAGGAGGATGAAGCTGGTACTCACTGGCTGTGGAGAGCAGGAGGAGGGAGGAGAGAGAGAGGAACAGCAGACATCTCTCCATCTTCAGCGCAGACAAGCTCACACCTGCACCTCTGAGCTCTGAGTGAGACTGAGCTCTGTGCATATGGACCCTGCCCCCCAGAGACAGCACACTCTCTCCTCCACCAATCACATTCACCACTGCCTTATTAGAACACGGCACCAGCACCACAAACACACGTAATGACAAATCAGCACCCGCCATTTACATTTTCTCCATATATACCAACTCTGCATCACTGCAGTCAGCCAGGACTCCTCCCACCAGCAGGAGGCCCCGCCCCCGTGACTCACTGCACGGTCAGACACGGAAGAAGAAAGCGCATCATTTCCTAAAAGTTTTCGTACCGTCTGAAGCCCTATGGTAGTGCCAATCCATCGCTTCCTAAGCGCTGTGAAATTCAATATCGATAGATGGCAACTGACCTTCACAAGTCTGGTAATGGGCACAAAAAAATTAAAATAAATGATAATGATAAACAATAAAAATGATAAACGGTTTCATTACAGATTTGCCAGGAACAGGATGCAAGTGCAGGTTGTCCCCACAGACGGGGGGGAAGATGGAGGGCGGCCATAAAGAACCCGAGGATCATGGATTAAACGTTTAAAGTTCATGGTTTAACAGTTTAAAGATCATGGTTTAACAGCTTAAAGATCATGGCTTAAACACTTAAAGATCATGGATTAAACGCTTAAAGATCATGGTTTAACAGTTTAAAGATCATGGTTTAACAGCTTAAAGATCATGGCTTAAACACTTAAAGATCATGGCTTAAACGCTTAAAGATCATGGTTTAGCAGCTTAAAGATCATGGTTTAACAGCTCAAAGATCATGGTTTAACAGTTTAAAGATCATGGTTTAACAGTTTAAAGATCATGGTTTAACAGTTTAAGAATCATGGTTTAACAGTTTAAAGATCATGGCTTAACAGTTTAAAGATCATGGTTTAACAGCTCAAAGATTAAGGTTTAACAGCTCAAAGATCATGGTTTAACAGTTTAAAGATCATGGTTTAACAGTTTAAAGATCATGGTTTAACAGTTTAAAGATCATGGCTTAAACGCTTAAAGATCATGGTTTAACAGTTTAAAGATCATGGTTTAAACGTTTAAAGATCATGGTTTAACAGTTGCAGAGATTGGATTGGAATGATGACTGGAAGAGAGTACTTTTTGGCCAAACACACCATCAACATGGCGCCATAAGAGGAATGCATAGAGAGAACCGACTGTCAGATACCTACTGGAGACTTCTCAACGAGACAATGGAGGCTTTTATCCAACCCCTGATTCATCTGTTCGGTCTGACCGTTGGTTTGGGGATGAAAGCCGGAGGATGATCGGGCCTTGGCTCCCATCAGGGCACAGAATGCCGGGCAGGAAAAGCGAGGTCCCCTGTGGGACATGGCTTCCAGAGGAGGCCGTGGAGGCAGAAAAATGCAGGAACAGGAGCTCCCTTTCCCTGGATGACGGAAGCGTGGGAAGGGCCATGAGGTGGAGGACTTGGAGAAACGGTCCACAACGGTCAGGATCACGGTCATGCCTTTAGAGACAGGAAGGCCAGAATCCAGAGCCACGAGTGACCAAGGACATTTGAGAATTGTGCTGCATTTATTCTCTTTTTTAACACTTGGTGATGCTACATGTGAGAACATTGAGCAGGGTTACAATGTGTGCCCCTTTTGAACGACTGGCACCCCATACTCACACTCACACCCCTGTGCCAGGCACAGGAAAAAACAAACCGCTATAAAATGTCATCTGATTAGCTCTAGAGGAAAGATGTAGATGAATAAAGCTGATATGACACATGAGAAGCAGCTTCCTGCCCTGCAGCTGGGCTTGTGATCAGGGGCTGGAAGTGGGTTTGAGAGCTTCTCACAATAAAACGCTTCACTCCACAGCTCTTCAAGTTGAGGTAGTTAAACGGTAAACATTTGGCATTTACATAGCGCCTTTATCCAAAGCGCTGTACAACTGATGCTTCTCATTCACCCAGTCATACACATGACGATTGGCTGCCATGCAAGGCACCAACCAGCTCGTCAGGAGCAATTTGGGGGTTAGGTATCTAGCTCAGGGACACTTTGACACACCCAGGACGGGATCGAAGCAGCAACCCTCCGACTGCCAGACAACTGCTCTGACCACCTGAGCCAATGAGACAATGAAAGCAGTCTGAAGGCCTATGCAGCAAAATCTCGACATCTAATATAAAACTAAAATCTACAAAAACATTAACTTTTTGTTTATTTCAGACAAAATGGGAATTTTTTCATGATTTAAAAAAACCCCATTACATATAATAGTAGATGAAATAGTCAGCAAAGCAGTAATCCATCCATCCATCCATTATCTGAACCCGCTTATCCTGATCAGGGTCGCAGGGGGGCTGGAGCCTATCCCAGCATACATTGGGCGAAAGGCTGGAATACACCCTGGACAGGTCGCCAGTCCATCACAGGGCACACGCACCATTCACTCACACACTCATGCCTACGGGCAATTTAGACTCTCCAATCGGCCTAACCTGCATGTCTTTGGACTGTGGGAGGAAACCGGAGTACCCGGAGGAAACCCACGCAGACACGGGGAGAACATGCAAACTCCGCACAGAGAGGCCCCGGCCGACGGGGATTCGAACCCAGGACCTCCTTGCTGTGAGGCGGCAGTGCTACCCACTGCACCATCCATGCTGCCCAAAGCAGTAATGAGAATTTCAATTTCAATCAAGTTGCTCCGTAGTTCATAAAAATGAGGGGTGTCTGAATTATGAACTTTAACTTGAATAAACCACAGGTGCTGAGAAACAAGCCCAAACCCAGCACACTGCGCCATTTATCACACTCGTGATTATTTCTCCCCTTATTCAGGGGCGTAACAATTACACTGGGTTTAATAATTGAGTTTATTGAACATATGTATATATATATATGGAATTTTGAGTTTGTGTATTTTATTTTCACATTTATTTTGTGCCAAATTGGTAATGCAAAAAAAGGGGGTTATGTTTCTGTACATTCTTAACTTAGCTTATGTCCTGGTTAAGTAAACGAATGAGAAACTAAAGTCTAAAACAGGCCTAACTGAGATAAAAGTGGGAACTAGAGTCTGAGTCAGCTCAAAGAGAAACGAGAAGCGAATAACAAATTTAAAGAAATCTAAGATTTCCTCTTGAACCAAACCGGTTTAAATCAAACTCAAGTGAGGTGACTTTGGGAGAAATGCTCAATACATAAACTGGTTTTATGTTGGATGGTTTCAAGCGATTTACATGCCAAAATCTGTGTGTGTGCATGAAATATGTGATTTGGTACCAATTTTTGCATATCGTCACCTTCCTAAAATAATGGCATAAGTCACTTTTTGGCCAAAATGATTTTTTTGCCTAAATCTTCTCCTCATGCTGGCCACCTCTGGTAAAATCGCCTACATCCTCAGTTGAACAGATCATGTGATTCTACCCCTGTTTAAATTAATTAATATCATATATTCAATTATTGGTTAAGTTTTTTGTGTTTTCTGAAAAATCTGAAAAAATGACTGTCCGTTCCACTGCAGTGGTGCACCGATCCCAGATCCCAGATTGTGCCACCACAACACGTACATACACACACACACTCACACAGGCATGTACACGCACGCACACACAAACGCACTCACACAAACCCACATGCACACACACTCACACAGGCATGTACACGCACGCACACACAAACGCACTCACACAAACCCACATGCACACACACATACAGACACACACACACACACACACACACACACACACGCGCACTGTGTGTGTGTGTATGTGTGTGTGTACATCAATCTCTTGGATCAGTTCAGGAAGATCAGGCTAACAAAGGGTGAAATGTGCAAGTCCTTGTTTAACTCCCAGCACAAATCTTCTCCTGCAACTGATCAAGTGAACACTGCCTTGTTGAGCTAGCTGTCAGTTTAAACCAGTGGCAGCAGATATTTAGGATGGGCACTGGTGGGAGATTTGTTCGTGGGCCCTTCCTCTGACAAAAAATGCCAACCAAGACACGCGCCGGCACACGCTCACAAACGCATATAACCTACACGCATGCGCACGCACACGCACGCACACGCACGCACGCACACACACGCACACGCGCAGGCACGCACACACACGCGCACACGCACACATGCACACACGCACACGCGCAGGCACGCACACACACACACACACGCGCAGGCACGCACACACACACACACACACACACACTCACACACACTCACACGCACAGCAACATTAGACAGGTAGTTTACAGATAATACTTTGGATTTTATTTGGCTCATGAGTAACTTTGGTTAGTGGGACACAGGCTACATCGTTTGTGATACTTTAGAACATTTGTATTAATCAAGTCAGAACCATGGACCAACGTGGATGGTCACAGAATAAAATCAACGAGTCAACAAATAAACGAACGATAGTTTGGATGTTTACATAACTAAAGCTTAGGTCTATGCTACTCTTGTGTCAGTATCAGAGGAAAATCACAACACAATACATTCACTGAATGTATTGTTCACTGCTCTTATGCCTAATCCACTGAATGCCTTTTTTTACAATAAATATAAAATATGAATTAATATATGAAAATCATTTATTTTCTTATCTTTTGTTATATCTTTCAACTTGTCATTGTTATTGAAAAAATTATAATTTATAATAAATATATATATTTATATTCATTACAGGTCCTCATTATTCATTATTATTGATGTAACTCCTCCTCCAGTTGATAAAAGTAAACAGACCTAAATAACACTGTTAAGGCATACGTAGTCCTGATATATAAACATACAGCACTGTTATATATAAACACACAGCACTGTTATATATAAACACACAGCGCTGTTAAGGCATACGTAGTCCTGTTATATATAAACACACAGCGCTGTTAAGGCCCTATTCCCCCCCACCAAAAAAAAAAAGTCCTTTGAACTGTCTATATGACCGCCACTGGTTTAAACACTGTCTCAATCTGAGACTATATGACCAGCACTGGTTTAAACACTGTCTCAATCTGAGACTATATGACCAGCACTGGTTTAAACGCTGTCTCAATCTGAGACTATATGACCAGCACTGGTTTAAACACTGTCTCAATCTGAGACTATAGGACCAGCACTGGTTTTAACGCCGTCTCAATCTGAGACTATATGACCAGCACTGGTTTTAATGCCGTCTCAATCTGAGACTATATGACCAGCACTGGTTTAAACGCTGTCTCAATCTGAGACTATATGACCAGCACTGGTTTTAACGCTGTCTCAATCTGAGACTATAGGACCAGCACTGGTTTAAACACTGTCTCAATCTGAGACTATAGGACCAGCACTGGTTTAAACACTGTCTCAATCTGAGACTATATGACCAGCACTGGTTTAAACACTGTCTCAATCTGAGACTATATGACCAGCACTGGTTTAAACACTGTCTCAATCTGAGACTATAGGACCAGCACTGGTTTAAACACTGTCTCAATCTGAGACTATAGGACCAGCACTGGTTTAAACACTGTCTCAATCTGAGACTATAGGACCAGCACTGGTTTTAACGCGGTCTCAATCTGAGACTATATGACCAGCACTGGTTTAAACACTGTCTCAATCTGAGACTATATGACCAGCACTGGTTTAAACGATGTCTCAATCTGAGACTATAGGACCAGCACTGGTTTAAACACTGTCTCAATCTGAGACTATATGACCAGCACTGGTTTAAACGATGTCTCAATCTGAGACTATAGGACCAGCACTGGTTTAAACGCTGTCTCAATCTGAGACTATATGACCAGCACTGGTTTAAACACTGTCTCAATCTGAGACTATAGGACCAGCACTGGTTTAAACACTGTCTCAATCTGAGACTATATGACCAGCACTGGTTTAAACACTGTCTCAATCTGAGACTATATGACCAGCACTGGTTTAAACACTCTCAATCTGTGAGTTTTGAGCATGCTCCCAATCACCCCCATATTTTATTTTTTCGGGGGGCATAGGGCACTGCCCGAAAACCGCCTCCCCAACAAATGCCCAAAAAAAAGTCCTTTGAACTGCCCTGTGAAACGGTGTCAGTGGGTTACATTGGCTAGCGGATCCGGGGGGAGATATCGCGATGTGGGTCGTGACTGGCGAACGCAACAGACCGGGAGCTCAGAGCACAGAGCGGGGCGGAGTTATAACGGCAACGCTTTCCTCAGTCTCACCACCCAGTTTAGTTACAACAAGTCATTCCAGAGAGATAAGAACGACAGAGACTGCTAAATAAATAGGTCTAGGGCGTACATCAAAGGTAATTCACTGCGCCAACTAGCTACCAAGCTATCTTTTACGTTTCTGTTGCTGTTAGAAAGAAGTAAATCTGGATTCATCCATTCATTCAGAAGCCTACCACACGGCACCAGCTCCTGCTTGTGTTAGGTGGCCGGTATCTAACGTTATTAGCTAGCATTTACCGGGACAAACAGCCTAGCCTCCTTGTACACTGTCTGACTGCAACTTTTCTAAAGTTGCTAAGAACGCAAATAAAACGGCTTCAAGTTTAAGGTCGATAGCGTCTGCGAAAGTCGAGGAGCATGGAGTCGACGAAAGCAGGTAAGAAACCTGTCACTTGTTCTCATTTGGGTGATTGTCAGCTCCGATTGCCAATTTGCCAAGAAAAGTGTGGATATTGAATGTTTATTTGATCCGTAGCGCAGTTGGAGGTGGTTAATCTGTTATCCGATGGGCACCTATATTGATACAGTGATGATATGACATAAAGAGCTAACGTTAGGCTGCTAAAGCACTGTGATATATATTGTGGGAATCAGCAGCTCAGAGTTCAGGGGGGGGGGTGTTTGTGGGAATCAGCAGCTCAGAGTTCAGGGGGGGTGTTTGTGGGAATCAGCAGCTCAGAGTTCAGGGGGGGGTGTTTGTGGGAATCAGCAGCTCAGAGTTCAGGGGGGGTGTTTGTGGGAATCAGCAGCTCAGAGTTCAGGGGGGGGTGTTTGTGGGAATCAGCAGCTCAGAGTTCAGGGGGGGTGTTTGTGGGAATCAGCAGCTCATAGTTCAGGGGCGGTGTTTGTGGGAATCAGCAGCTCAGAGTTCAGGGGGGGTGTTTGTGGGAATCAGCAGCTCACACAGTTCAGGGGGGGGGGTGTTTGTGGGAATCAGCAGCTCAGAGTTCAGGGGGGGGTGTTTGTGGGAATCAGCAGCTCAGAGTTTGGGGCGGGGTGTTTGTGGGAATCAGCAGCTCAGAGTTCAGGGGGGGTGTTTGTGGGAATCAGCAGCTCAGAGTTCAGGGTGGGTGTTTGTGGGAATCAGCAGCTCAGAGTTCAGGGGGGGTGTTTGTGGGAATCAGCAGCTCAGAGTTTGGGGCGGGGTGTTTGTGGGAATCAGCAGCTCAGAGTTCAGGGGGGGTGTTTGTGGGAATCAGCAGCTCAGAGTTCAGGGGGGGTGTTTGTGGGAATCAGCAGCTCAGAGTTCAGGGGGGGTGTTTGTGGGAATCAGCAGCTCAGAGTTCAGGGGGGGGTGTTTGTGGGAATCAGCAGCTCAGAGTTCAGGGGGGGTGTTTGTGGGAATCAGCAGCTCAGAGTTCAGGGGGGGTGTTTGTGGGAATCAGCAGCTCAGAGTTCAGGGGGGGGTGTTTGGGAATCAGCAGCTCAGAGTTCAGGGCGGGGTGTTTGTGGGAATCAGCAGCTCAGAGTTCAGGGGGGGGGGGGTGTTTGTGGGAATCAGCAGCTCAGAGTTCAGGGGGGGTGTTTGTGGGAATCAGCAGCTCACAGGTGGTACTGCTGGGGTTTCTCCCCCACAGGGATGGGTGAGGCAAGCCACATTGGTTTCTGGATTTCAGACCAACTTCTGCCCTTAATGAATGAATTAGCCCAATCATTTACATGACCTGTCATTTACAGCCGCAGTCCCTGATGTAAACGGCTGCTGTTAAATATTCTTGTCTTGTATCATTGTATTAGGGTGTAATTAGCAGGTTAATTGGTCATGGTGCTGTATTAGGGTGTAATTAGCAGGTTAATTGGTCATGGTGCTGTATTAGGGTGTAATTAGCAGGTTAATTGGTCATGGTGCTGTATTAGGGTGTAATTAGCAGGTTAATTGGTCATGGTGCTGTATTAGGGTGTAATTAGCAGGTTAATTGGTCATGGTGCATCTGGCTGATCGAGGGTAAGCAGGGCAGCCCATCCCTGGTCCACGCGTGGGACATTTGAACAACGTGCCCTCAGCAGCACCCTGGGGACGGTTGTGTCAGGGTAATCCTGCGCCTGCGTGTTCGTTAATCGGTCAGGGAAGGCATTTGGAAAGCAGGCTCATGCTGAAAAGGCAGCTCTGGCTCCCAGCAGATTTGCTCTTGTGTTTGGTGTGATTGTCTCATGCAGGAGGCCAGGGTCCAAGGCTGTTCTGTTCCTTTTATTTGAGCCGTTTTACTCACTTTCAAAAAAACAAAACAAAAAACAAATGCCAAGTCTGGCCGGCTCTCGTGGAGCGGCATGATTGGCTCGCTGCTCCAGAGGGAGGGGCTTGGCAGGGTCAGCTGATCGCCACACAACAGCACCCCGGGCGCCTCGGAATCACGGTCAGGAGCATGAGACGAGACGGCTTGAAGAAGGCGTGTCGCTCTCCTTCGGGCCGCTGAGGGACGGGGTGTGGCCGGTGTATCTAACACTCGCTCTGATTGGATTAGATGGGGTACAAATTGGCTCCCAAATTGGGAGAAAAAAGGAAAAATTAAATAAATAAAAGCATACACTAATATTTTTCAGCTCAGTCCAGGGGGGTTGGAGAACGGCAATCTTAATCTGGAACATGCCCACTGGAGCAGGTGCAACGCGGAGTTCGCTCGTAATATCGAGCGAAACATGGCTGTTTACCCGCAGGGCGCTGTTGAACCACATGCCCTTCCCACTCCGACACTCACCCAGAGTCACTTACAAAGCCACATGCATTCAGACGGCTCACAAGCGCAGAGGAAGTGGAAAAAGTAGTCTACTGTTAATACACCTATTAAACTGTGTTGTGGCATGAATCCAGTGTATAAGATGTTGAATTGTGATGTCCAACCTCTGCACTGCTATCCCTGCTGTTTCAAATACATTTTTTTAAGTTATAAAAAGTAAAAAAATCATTCAATTTTATGAAATGGAGAAGAACCCAAACATATACACTATAGCCTGTTGTATTCATAATTCTGCTCATCATGGAAGTTGTTAACACTGATCACAGCAGGAATATGTTAAACCCAGATGTGGTGATTTACATTCTTGCCAATCGGTTTTGATGATTGTTTTTGAAACGTGTGAGATATTGAGGGTCAGAATTTGCTATTTAGTGTCATAGTGAGCTATAATAAATACACAAGAGAGAAAGATCAATCGTTCTATAAGCCTTTATTTGAAAATATATTGAGGTGCTGCTGTTAAAAGACTGGTATTGCTTAAGGCAAAGAAATACATTGAGCATTTTAGTAAAACAATATTTAATTTTCATGAAATGCTGTCAATCAAAAGCTGTATAAGTCTTCAAGAAATATAGAATCTAAATATCTAAAACTATTTCATAAAAAGGTAGTAAAAATATATATTTCTGTTATTGAAAATATTTTCATCACTGGGAAAAGATTTGTAAATTCACACAGGAGAAAGTTCTGTTCTAACAAAATAGTAGTAAGTCTTCAAGAAATATCGAAACAAAAACAATTTTATAAAAAGGAAGTAAAAGTCTGTTCTAACGTAGTATGAAATAGTTTTGAATAGTAACAAGGCGGCCAGTGCAAGGAACTCACCAGCTATGTACAATAAAATCATCTTTAAAAATGTGATCTTGCAGAGGAGCAAGGAGAGTTTAAAAATGTGATCTTGCAGAGGAGCAAGGAGAGTTGGGATGCTGGATCACTGCTGTCTGGCTGATAACACATCCATGTGTCGATCAGAGAGCCAACACGGACAGCTCTGACCCACACATGATGCACACAGCAGCCACAACTGAAAGGGTTTGATGGAGATACACACACATCTAAAGCAAAGGCCTACACAGGCTAAAGATCATCTGGCAAGCTGCTATATCCAATGTGTAAAAGTACCAACACTTTCAATGTCCTGATTCATGAGCAAGCTAAGGAACCTGCTGTCAATCATTTCAGGTGAATTACTCATTGATGAATGGCTGATCAAGAGGATGCGGTTTTATATTAAAACATTTTCCTTTAGCTGTGTGTATGCTGTAAGCTGTGCGATCCAAACTGCTGGGCAGGCACTTCCTCCCACAAAATCTCAGAATGCTGTTTCAGGTGGCTCCTCCCCCACATCATCATAGCCCATCCCACTGGCAGCTGGAGGAAATGGAATAATGAACTTAGCATCAAAACGCGGAATGTAAACGTCACATTAATAATGAAAATCACACGGCCACAGTCAGACACACAATCCCCCTGAGCAGAAGACGGTGAGTTTGGTGACAGGTTGTGTTTCGCTCCGACATTCATCTGCAACCAGAGAAACTCCACCTGAAAAAGCCTCCGGGCTCTGCTGGGTGGTGATGACATCATCATAGTACTCTGGTGCGTCTCCCTCGGCCAGCTCCCCTTAAACAGACAGAAGCAGCAGCCGAGCTGGTTAAACTGGGAACACTGTAGAGCCTTATAATGGTCATATGGGCTTCGCTGGTTGTAGTGGTGACATTAATCATTGGGGGAACAACTTTAAAAGTTATTTCCAAGTCCAAGGCTGGACTACACCACACCACACACTGGACTACACCACAACTGTTTGTTGTGATCAAATCAAAACAGACTAGTTTGTAGGTAGACAAAGCATTAGGTACACTTTAGTGGTAGGAAAAGGCAATCATTGCTGGGCTGAAAGGCCTGTTCTCGTTAATTAATGTGAAAAACCTGATTGAGAGATTTCCACGGGCTAAACATAATCCATTCATTAGGACGATACAGAACACTGAATGCAAACAGATGTATTCAGGAGGAGAAAGTGGTGAATGATCGCCCCGGCCAATGAAAACACTCACCTGCCACACTGTCTGGGTGTGCATCCACAGCAGTGATGACATCATCGTAGCTCTCTGCGGCGTCCTCCATCACCAGGTCCCCTGGAAGCAAGGAGACTTGTGGAGACTTGTGGGGACTTGTGGGGACTTGTGGGGACTTGTGGGGACTTGTGGGGACCTGCAGAGACTTGTGGAGACTTGTGGGCACTTGTGGGGACTTGTGGTATCACACACGTCAGAGTGGGGCAAGTTGTCTCAAATCTCCCTAGTTATCACTCATGTGAGAGTGGGGCAAGTAGTCTCAAATTGCCCTAATGATCACAAATGGCAGAGTGGGTTCAAGTTGTCCCAAATCACCCTAATGGTCACACACATCAGAGTGGGGCAAGTTGTCTCAAATCACCCTAATTATCACACACGTCAGAGTGGCCCATAACCTTTGCTGTGTAACCCAGTGAAGCTCCGAGCAGCACTCAGGAGTTCCACCCCTCCCAAAATCACACAGCAGCACCTCCTACACAGACCTCCACTACTTTACCTGGACCACAGCAGCACCTCCTACACAGACCTCCACTACTTTCCCTGGACCACAGCAGCACCTCCTACACAGACCTCCACTACTTTACCTGGACCACAGCAACACCTCCTACACAGACCTCCACTACTTTCCCTGGACCACAGCAGCACCTCCTACACAGACCTCCACTACTTTACCTGGACCACAGCAACACCTCCTACACAGACCTCCACTACTTTACCTGGACCACAGCAGCACCTCCTACACAGACCTCCACTACTTTCCCTGGACCACAGCAGCACCTCCTACACAGCTGCAGTACCACCTCCTACCTGAGAGGGAGTGTCCCTTGCCGTCTCCCACGTCTTCATACCCGGAGGGCGGGTCCTCAGATAGGCTCCTCCCTGTGAACAGGACAGGGTGAGTCCTGGCCCTGCCCACACCACACACGTTCCACAGTGTGTTTAAGCCTGAGGACAGGGGAGGGTCACTCACCTCACCGGGGGGCGCTGTCCGTTCCCCCGCTCTCCAGGTTGTACTTGATCTCCTCGTAGATGGGCTCGAGGAGACGGGCGTGGTCCCACTGAGACAGGGCTGTGTGAACAGAGACAGAGAAGCACAGAGTCAGGGTGTCCTCTCAGGGAGCTCTGTGGGATCAACCAGGGCCCTGTAGGACCGCTCATCTGAGGTCACATCATGCACAGCTTATCCGGCCAGACTGGGGAGCGACTGGCTGTCTGGTGAGCGACTGAAAGCTGAGTTATGAAGCACAACTCAGTCCTACATTTCCCCTGTGTGTACTGTATGTTGATGTGTTCAGTTTTGTTCTGTTGCGTCTTTGAGACAAATGAATGTCCCCATGGTGGGATAAGCCGGCTCGCCCAGGGTCCGTCCAGCCCCTACCTCTCCTCAGATCTCTGTTCTGGAGCAGCAGAACCCCCAGCAGCACCAGCAGCAGGAAGGACAGCGCCCCCATCACCAGGAAGGCCACTGCTGGGATAGACAGGCCGGAAGGAGGGGGCGGGGGAGGCTTGGGCACGTTACGCTTAGACACGGGACTCTTGGACACGGGACTCTTGGACACGGGCGGCGTGGGCGTGGGCGGCGTGGGCGTGGTCACAGCTGTAAAGGAGGAAGACGAGGTGCTGGGCATCAGCAGGCACCTACAATGGGCATGCCAGGACACACAAGGACTGCCTAGCTGTGCTTCCACCAGCTGAGCACTCCCTGTCATTTACTGTACTGATGCAGCCTCGCTGCCCCTCAAAGCAAAGCCCCGATCTGCCATGAGTCATTCCCCAAGATACCCAGTGCAATAACAGAAAACAGATGCAAGACTAAGTTTAGCGCCTAACGTAGATACATATGTTGGCTGAAGTTGTGCTTTCTGTACAGGACTGTACCGATGAGCCAAAACATTGAGCCCTCTGAAGGTGGGCTGTGGTGTCTGTCACCAAGATGTTAGCAGCAGATCCTTGCAGTCAGTAAGGTGCAAGGTGTAGCTGCCCTGGATCAGACTAAAAGCTTTGCCGGTTCAGAGATGCTCCAACCCAGTCATCTGGCCTTGACAACTTGGCCCTTGTCACGGTCGCTCAGGTCCTTATGTGGTCATAATGCGTTGGCTCATCGGTGTGGATATTTTTTTTACTGTACAAAAAACAGCCTATTTCATTTTAGCAAACTGCTAGCTTGATGTGAGTATTCAGAGACTTCAGACAGCCACACCAGACAGAATGTAATCCTCTAGGTGTCTGTCCTAATACAGAGGAATAACCATTGAGAGTGAACACTCAGATATGGAGTGGTAGTTAGCACTAAAGACTGTTCCTGCACACTGGTACGGGGTGTGACCCCGATGGTGTTCTCTCTGCCTTCATGTACGCAAACACGTCTGTAGGCTCCCCTGATAAAGGGCTTGTGAAGAAGTTAAATGTAGCTCCAAGGCATTATTTCTGCTGGCATTCTGAGTGACTGTGGAAGTAAAGTAATCGTAGAGGTGTGATGCGGTGGATCTTTAAGCCGCTCCTAGGCGTGTGGATGTGTGTTTCTGTCAGGGCCAGGTGCGATGTGGAGGTGCAGGCTCACCTGTGCAGGTGACCACAGCCTGGTTCTGCGATCGGCAGCTGCTGTGTACAGAGTGTGGGCAGTCCCACAGGTGCAGCTCAGTGCCCCTGCAGTTCACCTCAGTCAGCCAGAGGATGCCATTCCCCGTCCCAAAAGTAGCATTACCATGAGCCCCCTGTGCTAACACACAGCCCAGCTGTCTGCACACCACACGGGCATCCATCATGTCCCAGGAGTCTCCACACACCGACCGCCAGGAGCCCCCATGGAACACCTCCAGCCTCCCAGAGCACCCGCCTGCCCCCCCCACC
Source organism: Conger conger (assembly GCF_963514075.1). Classification (NCBI taxonomy): domain Eukaryota; kingdom Metazoa; phylum Chordata; class Actinopteri; order Anguilliformes; family Congridae; genus Conger; species Conger conger. Next base: position 60,131,176 of record NC_083768.1, on the reverse strand, counting down.
ACCCGGAGGGGCCAGTGATCTAGAGCAGGAGCCACAGATGAACTGAGCAGCCTCAATCCGCTGAACATCTTTTACACACATCTCCACTGACATTATGGCTGATCTCTTTAGGTTTAACATCTACAGACACATCTCCACTGACATTATGGCTGATCTCATTAGGTTTAACATCTACAGATACATCTCCACTGACATTATGGCTGATCTCATTAGGTTTAACATCTACAGATACATCTCTGACATGGCTTATCACATTTGGTTTAACATCCACAGACACATCTCCACTGACATTAGGGCTGATCTCATTAGGTTTAACATCTACAGACACATCTCCACTGACATTGTGGCTGATGTCATTACATCAAAGTGAATTCATTCTGATTTTCACATGTTTTATGTTCTTTATGCAATTTTATACATTCAAATGAGCAAATTATTCAGTTTACTTTGATATTTAATTTGTGATCGAATGCAAATCTCCCCTCCTTCATTGAAGAAGACCGTTCTCCTAAATGACAATGACATTATTTTTAATGAAATACCGTCAATACAGTCAAAGACCATCATGCATGCATGACAGTTCCCACAGGAGTATATTTGGGACTCAGGATGCTCAGTTGCACGCTGGCCTGCTGATACCTCATCGCATGTTGACAGATCATGGGATTCAGTCTATAAAAACTTACTTGTGCAAGGTCTCTGATTTTTCACTGAGGAACATGACAACTTGCTCCGTGGCTCTTTCTCATCCACTTCCGCTTTGATGTTGGGGAAAATAATTTAATATAAATCAACTATACATTTAAATGCCACATCATAAACAAACAGCCACCTGAATGCTTCAGATCCAATTTCATCCATGGGGTGATGCAAAAACAAATGTTAGACTTATAATCTGCCTTACATATACACCAGTTTAAGCTAAAAATATGTGATTCATAAAATCATATCCTCTTCATCATCTACAACAGAAAATGAGCCAGTTATGCTGGAGAGTTTAATTCTACTGTTCCCACTGGGAGTAATACTGTGTTTGCAGGATTAAGGTTTATTCTCCTGTTCCCACTGGGAGTAATACTGTGTTTGCAGGATTAAGGTTTATTCTCCTTCCCACTGGGAGTAATACTGTGTTTGCAGGATTAAGGTTTATTCTCCTGTTCCCACTGGGAGTAATACTGTGTTTGCAGGATTAAGGTTTATTCTCCTGTTCCCACTGGGAGTAATACTGTGTTTGCAGGATTCAGGTTTATTCTCCTTCCCACTGGGAGTAATACTGTGTTTGCAGGATTCAGGTTTATTCCCCTGTTCCCACTGGGAGTAATACTGTGTTTGCAGGATTCAGGTTTATTCTCCTGTTCCCACTGGGACTAATACTGTCTTCAGTGGAGAGAGGGTTTACCTGCACAGTTGAGCACAGCCACTGTTTTATCACACTTATTTTCACCCCAAGGGGCTGAGGGGCACTGCCACAGAGTGGAGTCATGTGGGCGACATTGGACATGATCCAGCCAGTTTGGAGCAGATTCCTCTCTCGGTCCTGTTTTAGACACTTTACTCGTGTTCCCACAGTTCAGCTCCTGACATATGAGAGCAGCTGTGTCTTCCTCCATCCCATTCCAGCACACATTGCCCCAGGTGCCATTGTAGAAAACCTCCAAATTCCCAGAACAGCCTTCACTCAGCCTCATCTCCTTGAATTCTACAAGGACAATATTAGAAATAAATTAGAGATGAAATGGTTTAATAAAAATACGTCTTGGAAATAGCTTGGCATAAATGTCAGAGGATACAAACTTAACCCCTTCCCCGACGAGTATATACGTTTTTACCGAATGTGTTTTTTTTTTCAGGGAAGGGGTTAAAAGAGTGAAATGCAGGAATACATCAGAATGAAAAGCTGTGTGTTCCATTCGTCACTGCCCTCCTGCGATGGGTCTCATCACTTTACTAAGATTTGTCGAAACCCCTGAATTTCCTCTCCAACCAGGTTTCATGTATTCACACACATCTAGTGTCAGTGTAAGAGCAAAGTAATGAGAGTCTCTGGTGAGTTACACACCTGAACACACGACCCCCACGTCCTCCTCATGTCCGCAGTCAGTCTGTCCCCATCTGGCTATGGGACAGTCCGACAGGGACGTCTCGTTCCCCACACAGCCCATCTTATCCAGCCAGACGGGTCCATTTCCTGGCCCAAAGAAGGAGGGTAGCGGGGCACTGAGGGCCGTCCCACACTGGAGCTGCCTGCACACCACCTGAGCATCCTCCAGGTCCCAGGAGTCATCGCAAACCGTCCCCCAAGAACCGTCGTGGAGCACCTCCACCCGCCCCGCACAGCGCCCCCCTCCCCCTACCAGCCTGAGGGACCGGCGGTCTGAGAGAGGGGGTTGGAGAGGGAGGGAGATATTTCATTGAAATGCAGGCTTGTTTGAACCTATCTGATAAACTCTAAACTGCAGAGACAGTTGATCAGCAAGCTGTACTCACTGGAGCAGACGATGGACACCCGTTCCCTGGAGCTGCAGGTGAGATTGTGTGGAGTGCTGCAGTTCACCAGGTGAGACTCTCTCCCGGAGCACTCAAACCCCGTCAGACACACGTCACTGGCCCCCGTCCCAGACGGAGAGGAGCTGTAGACCTGCACCGCAGAGCCGCAGCCCAACTGCCTGCAGGCCACCGACGCCTCCCTGGAGCTCCAGGACCCCCCCACCCTGCTCCAGGTCTCCTGGTAGTACACCTCCACTGGGCCCCCACACTCACTCTCTCCAGCCAGCCGAACCGTCCCGTCCAGAGTGGAGAGAACAGAGCCTGAGGATCCCAAGTGTGTTACTCACACTAATGTGCACAGGATTACAGACTGCACCTCTGTGTGTTACACTAATGTGCACAGGATTACAGACTGCACCTCTGTGTGTTACTCACACTAATGTGCACAGGGTTACAGACTGCGCCTCTGTGTGTTACACTAATGTGCACAGGATTACAGACTGCACCTCTGTGTGTTACTCACCTTAATGTGCACAGGGTTACAGACTGCACCTCTGTGTGTTACACTCATGTGCACAGGGTTACAGACTGCACCTATCTGTGTTACTCACACTAATGTGCACAGGATTACAGACTGCACCTCTGTGTGTTACACTAATGTGCACAGGATTACAGACTGCACCTCTGTGTGTTACTCACCTTAATGTGCACAGGGTTACAGACTGCACATCTGTGTGTTACACTAATGTGCACAAGATTACAGACTGCACCTCTGTGTGTTACACTAATGTGCACAGGGTTACAGACTGCACATCTGTGTGTTACACTAATGTGCACAAGATTACAGACTGCACCTCTGTGTGTTACATTAATGTGCACAGGATTACAGACTGCACCTCTGTGTGTTATTCACACTAATCTGCACAGGATTACATCGCAATCTCTGAGAGAGAGCACTGACCACTGAGAGAAAAACAGTGTGAACTTGGTCTGGTGTAAATGTGTGGGAAATTGTGGATGCATTATGCAGTGTGCAGTATGCAGTAGGCAGTATGCAGTGGGCTGTATGCAGTGAGCAGTATGCAGTATGCAGTGGGCAGTATGCAGTGGGCAGTATGCAGTGAGCAGTATGCAGTACACAGTATGCAGTGGGCAGTATGCAGTGGGCAGTGCACATGCACACAGCACAGAGAACATGACTCACCATTGCAGATGACTCCAGCCTCTTGTTCACGTGAGCACGCAGCTCGGCTCCAAGAGGAAACCGCACACTGTGAGAGCCGTGTCTCGTTCCCACGGCAATCAAACACATCGTGGCTGATTGGCCCATTCCCATTTCCAAACCAGCTCTGTCCTGGCACTGCCACTGCAGTCCCACACCCCAGCTGCCGGCAGAGGACATTGGAGGCCCTGCTATCCCAGCATGCATCACACACTGTCCACCAGGTATCCTGGTACTTCAGCTCCACTCGACCAGAGCAGATGTCATGGCCACCAGCCAGCCTGGACTCTGTGTACCCTACACACAGCACAGTGGGGTTAGCATCTGCCCAGCACTGAGGTACTAAAGGAAACTTTTGGAAGAGGCTAACAGTGGGGTTAGCATTTGCCCAGCACTGAGATATACAGTCTGTGGGAAGTTTATTTCACATGTTGGTCAGATGCTAACCCCACTGTTAGCCTCTTCCATAAGTGTCCATGTTCTCTTCGTGTCTGTGTGGGTTTCCTCTGGGTATCTGGGTTCCTCCCCCCATACAAAGACTTGCAGGTTAGGCTACTTGGGGGGCATTAACAGGGCATTGCTGCAAAAGCGCAAGTGTTCTCAGTCAACCTACCCTGTATAAATAAAGGTCAATAATAATAAAATGATCTCTTAAACTATCACAATGCACTGCAGAGAGGACTCTTACCAGAACACACCAGGCCCACATCGTTTTCATGGGAGCAGGGTTGATTCTGTGATGGTTTTGTGGGGCAGAAGTAAATCTGAGATTCGTTGCCTCTACACTGAATCTCCTCTGCCCACACCTGGCCCTCGCCCTGGCCGAATGCAGCTGCCCCACGCAGCTCCTTAGGAGCCCCACAGCGCAGCTCCCTGCACACAACCTCTGCGTCCTGCTGGTCAAAGTCAGCATCACACACTGTGCCCCAGGAGCTCCCATGATGCACCTCTACTCTCCCAGAGCACAGGTCAGTCCCGCCCACCAGCCTGACAATTTTTTGAGGAGCTGGAGCTAAAGAAGGAATAAAGAGAGAATCATCAGCATTGACCGGCACCTTATTCCAGAGACAACATTCAGCACAGCTGTCTGAACACAGGCCTGCACAGCTATTATACATGGAGTACAGCAGTGTGAGATGAGCCAATCACATGTATACTCCAATGTGAGATGAGCCAATCACATGTATACTGCAATGTGAGATGAGCCAATCACATGTATACTGCAATGTGAGATGAGCCAATCACCTGTAAATTACAGACAGACTTAAAAAAAACATTCTAATAGTGATGGAAAAAGACTATGAGAAACATAAATATGAGTTTCTGTAACTGTAAATTCTGGATTGGTTCAGTAAGTGTAACAATGCACACACTTACCAGCCCAGCATTCAGTTACCATTCTGAACAAACATGAGCAGCATGTCTATATATTATTATGACTGTGTATTCATAAAAAGCAATATATCCTCATGTAAATACAGAGGGCTGAGTTGGGTTAAGAACATTGGTAAGAGCTGAATAACACAGTACTACCTGAGCAGATCACTCCAGCATCCTCTCCATGATAACAGTCATGTTCACCCCATCCTGCTGACCCACACTGCTTCAGTGAGGATTCTGATCCTCTGCAGGACACATCATCCATCCATATTGTCCCAGACCCTGGTCCAAAGTGAGCATCTCCTGGTGCATCTACAGCATCTCCACAGCCCAGCTGTCTGCACACCACCCCAGCATCACTCCTGTCCCACAGATAATCACACACTGTCCCCCACTCTCCCCGATGGTAAACCTCCACTCTCCAAGCACAGGGGCTGCCACCATTCACCAGCCTCACATCCTCCCTGCCTGAGAGAGAGAGAGAGAGAGAGATTTTCGGAAATCCATGTGCAAATATATACGTGATCGGAAACAAACCAACAACTTTCAATACACTTCATGAAACACGGCTAGACACAGCTTTTGTTCGTATCCACGTGTGTATGTCGATAAATACCAAGTAATCGTAAATCAAAGGCGTGTGCACAAAATCTGTGATTAGCATAAATTGACACCCCTCAGACTATCAGCAGTTGGTTTCTCTCTTCTAGATGGAGAAAGTTGGGGATAGGTTTTTTAAATGTAGTAAAATATTTTTCTCTAATATTATTATATTTTGGACATTTTAGAAGGAAGTGCATCTCCGTTTCAACCTCACCTGTCTTACACTGACCATATATTCTCTGATTATTTGGTAGCCAGGACGTTTTATGCCTACCTTTTTCTATGACTAGGTTGTGGTCACTGAGTCTGTACTTGGGAAGGAGTCATCTCTGCTTCATATCTCAGAGAATCAGAAGACAGTTTGTCTGAACTCATTTTTAAATATGGCGGGTCATCTTTATTTCTTGTTAAATATGAAAGATTCTACAGGTCCTGGAGCCTCTGTTAAGATAGATGTCATCGTGAACACCAGTAAGTACCAAGATATAAAAATTACTAAACAATGAACCACCCCCCTCTCTCTCCCAATGAGCTTTCAAGACTTCCAATGAAACTTTTGAATCTGTGTGGGTTTCCTCTGGGTATCTGGGTTCCTCCCCCCATACAAATACATGCAGGTTAGGCTACTTGGGGGGCATTAACAGGGCGTTGCTGCAAAAGAGCATGTGTTCTCAGTCAACCTACCCTGCATAAATAAAGGTCAATAATAATAAAATGATCTCTGAAATTATCACAATGCACTGCAGAGAGGACTCTTACCAGAACACACCAGGCCCACATCGTTTCCATGGGAGCAGGGTTGATTCTGTGAGGGTGCTGTGGGGCAGAAGTAAATCTGAGATTCGTTGCCTCTACACTGAATCTCCTCTGCCCACACCTGGCCCTCGCCCTGGCCGAATGCAGCTGCCCCACGCAGCTCTTTAGGAGCCCCACAGCCCAGCTCCCTGCACACAACCTCTGCGTCCTGCTGGTCAAAGTCAGCATCACACACCGTGCCCCAGGAGCTCCCATGATGCACCTCTACTCTCCCAGAGCACAGGTCAGTCCCGCCCACCAGCCTGACCTCTGCGGCTGAACAGAGAATAAAGAGAGAATCATCAGAATGAACGGCACCTTATTCCAGAGACAACATTCAGCACAGCTGTCTGAACACAGGCCTGCACAGCTATTATACATGGAGTACAGCAGTGTGAGATGAGCCAATCACATGTGTACTGCAATGTGAGATGAGCCAATCACATGTATCCTGCAGTGTGAGATGAGCCAATCACAAGTATACTGCAATGTGAGATGAGCCAATCACATGTATACTGCAATGTGAGGTGAGCCAATCACATGTATACTGCAATGTGAGATGAGCCAATCACATGTAAATTACAGACAGACTTAAAAAAAACATTCTAATCGTTATGGAAAAAGACCATGAGAAACATAAATATGAGATTCTGTAACTGTGTAAATTCTGGATTGGTTCAGTATGTGTCACAATGCACACACTTACCAGCCCAGCATTCAGTTACCATTCTGAACAAACATGAGCAGCATGTCTATGTATTATGACTGTGCATTCATAGAAAGCAATATATCCTCATGTAAATACAGAGGGCTGAGTTGGGTTAAGAACATTGGTAAGAGCTGAATAACACTGAGTCCTACCTGAGCAGATCACTCCAGCGTCCTTTCCATGATCACAGTTATGTTCACCCCATCCTGCTGACCCACACTGCATCAGTGAGGATTCTGATCCACTGCAGGTCACATCATCCATCCATATTGTCCCAGACCCTGGTCCAAAGTGAGCCTCTCCTAGTGCAGCTGCAGCATCTCCACAGCCCAGCTGTCTGCACACCACCCCAGCATCACTCATGTCCCAGTAATCATCACACACTGTCCCCCACTCTCCATCATGGTAAACCTCCACTCTCCCAGCACAGGGGCTGCTACCATTCACCAACCTCACAATGTCTGAGAGAGAGAGAGAGAGCGAGAGAGAGAGAGACAGAGAGAGAGAGAGATTTCCGGAAATCCGTGTGCAAATACATACGTGATCGGAAACAAACTAACAACTTTCAATACACTTCATGAAACACGACTAGACACAGCTTTTGTTTCTATCCACGTGTGTATGTCGATAAATACCAAGTAATCGTAAATCAAAGGCACATGCACAAAATGTGTGATTAGCATAAATTGATACCCCTCAGACTATCGGCAGTTGGTTTCTGTCTTCTAGATGGAGAAAGTTGGAGATATGTTTTTGAAATGTATTAAAATATTTTTCTGGAATATTATTATATTTTTGACTTTTTAGAAGGAAGTGCATCTCCGTTTCAACCTCACCTGTCGTACACTGACCAAATATTCTCTGATTATTTGGTAGCCAGGACGTTTTATGCTTCCCTTTGTCTATGGCTAGGTTGTGGTCACTGAGTCTGTACTTGGTAAGGAGTCATCTCTGCTTCATATCTCAGACAGTCAGAAGACAGTTTGTCAGTTTGACAGTTTGTCTGAACTCATTTTTAAATATGGCGGGTCATCTTTATTTCTTGTTAAATATGAAAAATTCTACAGGTCCTGGAGCCTCTGTTAAGATAGATGTCATCGTGAACACCAGTACGTACCAAGATATTAAAATAACTAAACAATGAACACCCCTCCCCCCCCCCCTCTCCCAATGAGCTTACAAGACTTTGAATGAAACTTTTGAATCTCTGTGGGTTCCTCCCCCCATACAAAGACATGCAGGTTAGGCTACTTGGGGTGCATTAACAGGGCGTTGCTGCAAAAGAGCCTGTGTTCTCAGTCAACCTACCCTGTATAAATAAAGGTCAATAATCACAAAATGATCGCTGAAACTATCACAATGCACTGCAGAGAGGACTCTTACCAGAACACACCAGGCCCACATCGTTTCCATGGGAGCAGGGTTGATTTTGTGAGGCTGCAGTGGGGCAGAAGTTAATCTGAGATTCGTTGCCTCTACACTGAATCTCCTCTGCCCACACCTGGCCCTCGCCCTGGCCGAATGCAGCTGCCCCACGCAGCTCTTTAGGAGCCCCACAGCCCAGCTCCCTGCACACAACCTCTGCGTCCTGCTGGTCAAAGTCAGCATCACACACCGTGCCCCAGGAGCTCCCATGATGCACCTCTACTCTCCCAGAGCACAGGTCAGTCCCGCCCACCAGCCTGACCTCTGCAGTTGGACAGAGAATAAAGAGAGAATCATCAGCAATGACCGACACCTTATTCCAGAGACAACATTCAGCACAGCTGTCTGAACACAGGCCTGCACAGCTATTACACATGGAGTACAGCAGTGTGAGATGAGCCAATCACATGTGTACTGCAATGTGAGATGAGCCAATCACATGTATACTGCAATGTGAGATGAGCCAATCACATGTACACTGCAATGTGAGATGAGCCAATCACATGTATACTGCAATGTGAGATGAGCCAATCACCTGTAAATTACAGATAGACTTAAAAATTTTTTGGAAAAAGACCATGAGAAACATAAATATGAGATTCTGTAACTGTGTAAATTCTGGATTGGTTCAGTAAGTGTAACGATGCACACACTTACCAGCCCAGCATTCAGTTACCATTCTGAACAAACATGAGCAGCATGTCTATGCATTATGACTGTGCATTCATAAAAAGCAACATATCCTCATGTAAATACAGAGGGCTGAGTTGGGTTAAGAACATTGGTAAGAGCTGAATAACACTGAGTCCTACCTGAGCAGGTCACTCCAGCGTCCTTTCCATGATCACAGTTATGTTCACCCCATCCTGCTGACCCACACTGCTTCAGTGAGGATTCTGATCCCCTGCAGAACACATCATCCATCCATATTCTCCCAGACCCTGGTCCAAAGTGAGCCTCTCCTAGTGCAGCTGCAGCATCTCCACAGCCCAGCTGTCTGCACACCACCCCAGCATCACTCATACCCCAGTAATCATGACACACTGTCCCCCACTCTCCCCGATGGTAAACCTCCACTCTCCCAGCACAGGGGCTGCCACCATTCACCAGCCTCACATCCTCCCTGCCTGAGAGAGAGAGGGGGGGGGGGGGGGGGGAGAGGGAGAGAGAGAGAGAGACAGAGAAAGAGAGAGAGAGATTTTCAGAAATCCGTGTGCAAATATATACGTGATCGGAAACAAACTAACAATTTTCAATACACTTCATGAAACACGGCTAGACACAGCTTTTGTTTGTATCCACATGTGTATGTCGATGAATACCAAGTAATCGTAAATCAAAGGCGTGTGCACAAAATCTGTGATTAGCATAAATTGACATCCCTCAGACTATCGGCAGTTGGTTTCTTTCTTCTAGATGTAGAAAGTTGTGGATATGTGTTTTCAATGTATAAAAATATTTTTCTCTAATATTATTATATTTTTGACATTTTAGAAGGAAGGAAGTGCATCTCCGTTTCAACCTCACCTGTCTTACACTGACCACATATTCTCTGATTATTTGGTAGCCAGGACGTTTTATGCCTACCTTTGGCTAGGTTGTGGTCACTGAGTCTGTACTTAGTAAGGAGTCATCTCTGCCTCATATCTCAGACAATCACAAGATATTCAGCCAATTTGTATTCTCGTTTTAGGGCCAGGTAGCAAGTAAGCTTGTTTTGTGTTTTGGTTTGGTTGTTCCAATGCTCCCGATAAATGGTTTTATTTTGTTTAGCAATTTGGTTTATTCTGATTTGTGTTTGTGAAGCAGTGCTGGTCTGAGAGATGTTCTTGTTAGATGAGATGGTTAGTTAGTCTCAGTACCAGCTGACTTAGTGGACTCTTTTCAGGGTTCAGCTCTTGGATTTGAAATGCATGGAACTGCAGTGTTGTTTTGGGACTTGATTTCAGGTGCATCCTGAATTTGAGTGACCTTTTTTGTATATTAATAATTAATGGGAATCATCCTAATTCAGCCCTGCATGCATTGTTTGGTGTTTTTGGCTGGATGTTCAAAATTGTTCTGCAGAATTCTTTATGTAGGGCTTCAATTGGATGCTTCTCCTATCTAATGTAGTCCTATGAGTGGACCCCATACTTCACTTCCATACAAAGTAATTGGCAGGATGACACTGTCAAATATTTTTGACCAGATTCTGTTTGGAATGTCAATCTGGAAGAATTTGTTTCTGATTGCATAGAAGGCTCCTTTTCTTTCAGTGAATTCCCTGCCAGACCAAAGTTTCCTGAGGCACTAATTTTCAGCCCCAGGTAATTATAGAACAGGGTTTGTTCTAAGGCAGTGTTTCCTAGACTGAACATGTGTCTGCTTTCCTGAGATCTTGGCTTTTTTGGAATATCAGTATTTTAGATTTTTTATGGTTTACTGTCAGGGCCCAGTTGTGGAAGTACTGCGGCGTCCTGTTCCCTGGTGGTGGCGTGGTGGTCCTCTGATGGCGTGAGGGCTGGGTGCTGCTCCTCTCAGGTCCTCTGCAAACATCCAGACGCTGCTCCGGTCCAGGTGCACATGGTCATATAGGTGCTCCGGGGTCAGAGTGGGGTGATGTGTGACTTTAACTCCCGTCAGTGTAGCACAGTCTGTGCTGATGGCTTGGTTTATGTTATTGATTAGTTCAGAAGGGACGTCCTTTCGAGGAAGTAAAGTGGAGATGGCGATTTTGGCTGTGGGGAACTCCCTGCATGCTTTTTGGGCCACCTTTGTCACTGCCTGTGGAACCCTCTCTCCCTGAGAACACAGGTCATTTGTACCCGTGTGTATGATGATGTTATCTGGTTCGCCTAGTTCGGAACGACAAAGGAGTTTGTGTGCCGTGTCAGTAGTGGGACACCAGAATTGTCCTACCCTGTGTGTGGGGAACATCTGTCTGTGCTGCAGGAACTTGCCATTAGAGTCAATGGGTCTCATTCATGAAACGTTAGTAAATCTATGTTCTGATTTGCACATAAATGTCCACGCTACTAAAAACCTACTCCGGATTCATGAACGCCGCAGGAAACCCAGATCTCATCGTAAACTCGTGTGTATGATCATGAATGCCAATCCATCGTAAAGTGAAAGCGCGCTCCCGGTAATCAGCAATTAGCATAAATCCCCGCCCATGAATAGACAATGATTACCATATAAGGAGGTGTAGACGCATCCAGTCGACCTGTCAGTCATCATGGCGCAAACAAAGAGAGAGAAAGAAAAAAAACTTTTCCGAAGCGGAGATCGAAATCATTTTGGGTGAAGTGGAGTCAAGAAAAAATCGTTTCTTTTCTTCTGTCAGTAGTGGTGTTGTGACAGGGACAGGCAAAGCGAAGGCCTGGAAGGAAGTGACAGATGCTGTTAATGTTGCCTCTGTAGACAATAGAACCATATCCGAGGTGAAACATAAATGGTTTGACATGAAACTGGAGGCAAATAAACGTATAAGCGCACACAAAAAACATGCATCAGCCACAGGAGGAGGAGGCTCACAGGCACAAATACCACCTGCTGATGAGCGCATCGCTGGCATTATTGGGGAGACCTCTCTGTCAGGAATTATACCTGGCGGAGACACCGACATGCCTCCACTGGAGACAACATCAAACCCAGATGGTAAGGTGATAATTGTTGTATCATAATACATTCTGAAAACCATCACTGATAGCTTAGTGGTTAGTATAGTTTAACCTAGGTCGTACAGTCCCACCAAACAAACAGAACATTTGTGGGGGTTTCTCTTCGGATTGAATGAAGTGGAAATGGGAAACCAGTAATGTTATATTGTGCGTAATGGTGCGAAATGGATATCAGTGTCGGAATGTAGAGCTATTTAACATTCATTTCAAGAAAGAATATGGATAACATATATCCCACTGCAGTTTTGTATGCATCGTCTTCAAATTATTTGAATCTTAATAGCCTAAAGCTCTGTTTTATACTGTACAGCTCCAAATAAGTCAGTCTGCAGCCAACGTAAATCAAACATTTTTCAAATAAGATTTATTAAAGGTTTCTTTCAAATGAAAAAAGAGCCACACATAAAATGAAAAAAAAAACGTTGTTTCATATTTCTAGCTGGCGAGTGCAATTGTATAGGCAGGCTATATTCTTACCAATGAGCCAGCCGCTCCTCACAGCTCCATCCTCCAAACGCGTGCCAACTGCGCTATTACGCAGGATAAATGCATCATGCATCCCACCAGGCCACCGTGCCACAACGTTTAACAGCACACACTTTGCATCACAGATCAGTTGCACATTAACGGAATGAAAGTTTTTCCGGTTTAGGTAAGCAAATGCATCACCAGATGGAGCCTTGATGCGTACGTGTATGCAGTCTATGGCACCGATGACACCTGGCATGTTTGCAATTGCACTGAATCCCTGCATCACTTCTACCTGCCGTTGTGCGTTATAGGGAAATTTGATGTACTCTGGCACTAGTTTTAAAATACCATTGAGCACAGCAGGGAAGATGGGGCTCATAGTTGGTTGCGAAATGCCGGACCTGTCACCTATCTCGCGCTGGAAGGTCCCTGTGGCTAGAAAACCAAGCACAGATACAAGCACAGATTTCTACATGTTGAATGATAATAAAAAATATATTTTTTTATTATTTTTTTTTTTATTATTATCATTCAACATGTAGAAATATTGTGTAATCTATTGAGTCGATTTACATAGATAATTCACAATCATGAACCTAATCTGGATCTTAAACCTGCTAATTGCCAACTAATTTAACTAAATGTGTTATATTTTTAATTGTTTGTCATGTTCATATCACGTGTTTCAAAGGCATCTGCGTATTGTTTACATAACAGAGCGCAATATGAAGTAAAATGTAAATTTCCATTTCCATTAGTGACAAGCATTATTTATGTGCATTCTTCAATTTGCACAAGCACTACGCGTGGTCAGCAGCAGGTGTAGATTTTGTTAGTAGCTACGAAAAGATCAGAGCTACTAAAATATTGATGAATGCCAAAAACCCGTAAATTTCCCTCTACTCACATTTTACACACAAATTCGTTCTGCTCCCGTTTCATGAATGAGACCCAATGAGTATGGTGGTTTTTGGGGGCTGTGGTGGGGGCTGGTTCCCTGCAGTAGGCTGTGAGCAGGGGGGGTAGGTGCTGGGTGTAGCTCTGTCGGGCTGGGGTCCTGAGGGGGGGTGGTGCTGGGCTTGAGTCAGTTGTGAGTCTGTTGGTCTCTGACAGTTTATTCTCTCTCATTTCAGACGCAAGCATGAGGGTTAAATCTGCATTTAACAGTCTTTCCACTTTTTAAAATGGGCCATGTATTCACTGGTACTCTCACCTTCCATTTGGTTTTCAGTATGAAATTTGCACCGTTTCACAATAAAATTTGTTTCGGGAACATAAAACCCCATTACTTCTTTATAGTTTTCCCGCTTGGCTTAACAGGTACACACAAGTCCATGAGAACTGCCCCACAACAGTCAGAAAAACACATTTCTTTTTGTCGTCTTCCGTCAGACCATTTGCCTGAAAACACTGTTCCAGCCTGTCCTCATCAGCTTCCCCTTCCTCAAAGTGAAAATCGTCAGACTTTCTGAAAGTCGCCATTTTGTCTTTCTTTTTACTCACTAAGTTAGCCAGTCATCTTGTGCTCGTATTATTTAAGAAATCCCATCCTCGTTGTCAGTTCTTTTGTATACCCAACAGAGAAAGTATAAATAATGGAGAACAGAGGCTTCACTCAGAATTCAAAAACGTATGGCCATTTCATTAGTCACTAGATTAATCATGGAGGATTTAAATAGTTTGAGTTAAAAGTTACAGTGCAAGTTTAACAGGCACTTCTCTGGATACACATGCCCTCTTCATGAGGACAGTCTCACCTGATATTTATTTGACCATTGCACATAAAGGTCATGGCAGAAACCAATGACATTGTAAGAAGATCATTTAAACATATTCAGTTTTAACCCTTAATATACCACAATAAGGAAAGAACTGGGGAAATTATCAAATCAAAAACATAGAGACACAAAAAATATTGATTTACGCCTTGATTCCTGTGAGACTCTCAAATACTATAAACGTATGCTCAGAACCATAAATTCACAACACACTCACATGCAACTGACATTAATAGAGGAGTCCATAAACACAAACTGAATTTAAAAATCTCAAAGAAACAAAGTAGAATTGGCTATACAAAATGGACTAGCCATGGCAACACTTTGTGTGCAAACATAACACCAGGTATACAATCAGAGAAAACCCACGCAAAATAAAATAAAATGGGAATTTATATTTTGTAATAAAATATTAATTACTGGAATAATAAAATAACAAAACACACTTTAGAATGGCGCTTTTTCATTTTCATTTCAGGTATCTACATACCTTAATTGATAAACATAACCAAGATAAAAACACAAACTCACTACAGTATTACTACTGCAATTATTGCAAATGGCAGTAAAGTGGAAGACGCCCTAAGGACATGTAGCAGGGTAAAGACTGGAAAAGTGAAAATGATTTCCACAGAAGAGGCATCTTCTGCATACAGCCGTGATCCCCAGCAGATGGGGAAGGACAGTTCCTCTAAAGACACACAACTCCCATGTTAAATTTTAATACGAGACTGTCATTTTATGAGATTAGACGGGAAGTCTGACTTTGGGTGAACGTTGCTTCAGTGCTTTTGAAGTTAACGTTTCCACAGGTGTTACCACTGATGTGCCAAATAATCTTTTCATAAGATTAATAAATTTAAAAAAATAATCAATTTTTTAATGAGTCGCTGTCCGCAGGAGATGAGTACATTTCAATAACTGTATAAAATTAAATAAAGTGTATTAATTAATAAATGTAATTAATGTGTAATCAAATGTATCGCTGTGAAGAGAGTGCGTCACATTTCCGTTCAGTTCAAACATGCCAGAGGCTTCAGACTTTCACAAACTTAAAACACTAAACAGCAGCTTGCAACTACACACAGTAAGAAAAATAAAACCATCTCATGACAATTCTTACACTAAACTGCAGGTTGTATCTTTCAGAGAGCAAGCTGGCCCTAGACTTTAAGGGAAAATCAGATGCCAACTTAAGTAGACCTGAAGAATTATAGAAACACCATTTTGACTTTATATACGTACACTAAAACACGAACACAATACCAATACCAAACAAATTGCTTTCTCCTGGCACAATTTTTTCAATTTATACATTTACAACCAGTGAATAAAATACAGAAACAGTTTAGAATATATATTTATAACATAATATTTATGAATAATAATGAAATCTTAATGAAGCATTCAGAGAAATGTCCCTCCAGTAATCTGTGGTGTTTAGAGGCTGCCTGTAACCCTGCTCTTACTGGAGAGCCCTTTGACCAGGAGACCCTCTGACCCCTTGGCCCTGGCGCCCAGTCTCTGACCCTGACTAGGTGTGGAGAAGCAGGAGAGGAGGATGAAGCTGGTACTCACTGGCTGTGGAGAGCAGGAGGAGGGAGGAGAGAGAGAGGAACAGCAGACATCTCTCCATCTTCAGCGCAGACAAGCGTACCCTTCCACAGAGCAGAGTGCTCACACCTGCACCTCTGAGCTCTGAGTGAGACTGAGCTCTGTGCATATGGACCCTGCCCCCCAGAGACAGCACACTCTCTCCTCCACCAATCACATTCACCACTGCCTTATTAGAACACGGCACCAGCACCACAAACACACGTAATGACAAATCAGCACCCGCCATTTACATTTTCTCCATATATACCAACTCTGCGTCACTGCAGTCAGCCAGGACTCCTCCCACCAGCAGGAGGCCCCGCCCCCGTGACTCACTGCACGGTCAGACACGGAAGAAGAAAGCGGATCATTTCCTAAAAGTTTTCGTACCGTCTGAAGCCCTATGGTAGTGTCAATCCATCGCTTCCTAAGAGATGTGAAATTCAATATCGATAGATGGCAACTGATCTTCACAAGTCCGGTAATGGGCACAAAAAAATGTAAATAAGTGACAATGAAAAACAATGAACATGATAAACGGTTTTATTACAGATTTGCCAGGAACAGGATGCAAGTGCATGTTGTCCCCACAGACGGGGGGGAAGATGGTGGGCGGCCATAAAGAACCCTAGGATCATGGATTAAACGCTTAAAGATCATGGATTAAACCCTTAAAGATCATGGATTAAACGCTTAAAGATCATGGCTTAAACGCTTAAAGATCATGGATTAAACGCTTAAAGATCATGGCTTAAACGCTTAAAGATCATGGCTTAAACGCTTAAAGATCATGGCTTAAACGCTTAAAGATCATGGCTTAAACGCTTAAAGATCATGGTTTAACAGTATAAAGATCATGGTTTAACAGTTTAAAGATCATGGATTAAACATATTAAGATCATGGATTAAACGTATAAAGATCATGGTTTAACAGTGTAAAGATCATGGCTTAAACACTTAAAGATCATGGATTAAAAGTTTAAAGATCATGGTTTAAACTTATAAAGATCATGGATTAAATGTATAAAGATCATGGATTAAACGTATAAAGATCATGGATTAAACGTATAAAGATCATGGTTTAACAGTTTAAAGATCATGGTTTAACAGTTTAAAGATCATGGTTTAACAGTTTAAAGATCATGGCTTAAACGCTTAAAGATCATGGATTAAACGCTTAAAGATCATGGTTTAACAGTTGCAGAGATTGGATTGGAATGATGACTGGAAGAGATTGCTATGGTCAACTTTTTGGCCAAACACACCATCAATATGGTGCCACAAGAGGAATGCATAGAGAGAACCGACTGTCAGATACCTACTGGAGACTTCTCAACGAGACAATGGAGGCTTTTATCCAACCCCTGATTCATCCGTTCGGTCTGACCGTTGGTTTGGGGATGAAAGCCGGAGGATGATCGGGCCTTGGCTCCCATCAGGGCACAGAATGCCGGGCAGGAAAAGCGAGGTCCCCTGTGGGACATGGCTTCCAGAGGGAGGCAGTGGAGGCAGAAACATGCAGGAACAGGAGCTCCCTTTCCCTGGATGACGGAAGCGTGGGAAGGGCCATGAGGTGGAGGACTTGGAGAAACGGTCCACAACGGTCAGGATCACGGTCATGCCTTTAGAGACAGGAAGGCTGGAATCCAGAGCCACGAGTGACCAAGGACATTTGAGAATTGTGCTGCATTTATTCTCTTTTTTAACACTTGGTGATGCTACATGCGAGAACATTGAGCAATGTGTACAGTGTGTGCCCCTTTTGAACGACTGGCACCCCATACTCACACTCACACCCCTGTGCCAAGCACAGGAAAAAACAAACCGCGATAAAATGTCATCTGATTAGCTCTAGTGGAAAAATGTAGATGAATAAAGCTGATATGACACATGAGAAGCAGCTTCCTGCCCTGCAGCTGGGCTTGTGATCAGGGGCTGGAAGTGGGTTTGAGAGCTTCTCACAGTAAAATGCTTCACTCCACAGCTCTTCAAGTTGAGGTAGTTAAACGGTAAACATTTGGCATTTACATAGCGCCTTTATCCAAAGCGCTGTACAACTGATTCTTCTCATTCACCCAGTCATACACATGACGATTGGCTGCCATGCAAGGCACCAACCAGCTCGTCAGGAGCAATTTGAGGGTTAGGTGTCCTGCTCAGGGACACTTCGACACACCCAGGACGGGATCGAAGCGGCAACCCTCCGACTGCCAGACAACTGCTCTGACCACCTGAGCCAATGAGACAACTGCTCTGATCACCTGAGCCAATGAGACAACTGCTCTTACCACCTGA
>NC_083768.1:59787750-59802750 GCF_963514075.1 Conger conger | reverse complement strand
AGAGAGAGAGAGAGACACTCACACCTCACTGTCCAATAACAGAGAGAGAGAGAGAGAGACACTCACACCTCACTGTCCAATAACAGAGAGAGAGACACTCACACCTCACTGTCCAATAACAGAGAGAGAGAGACACTCACACCTGACTGTCCAATAACAGAGAGAGAGAGACACTCACACCTGACTGTCCAATAACAGAGAGAGAGAGACACTCACACCTCACTGTCCAATAACAGAGAGAGAGACACTCACACCTCACTGTCCAATAACAGAGAGAGAGAGAGACACTCACACCTCACTGTCCAATAACAGAAATTACACAACTTAAAAAAGAACTAACCAATGGCAACAAACCCAAAAAACCCCACAGGCAAGTAATTTGGGTTAGGGTTGGGATTGGGGTTGGGGTTGGGGTTGGGGTTAGGGTTGGGATTGGGATTGGGGTTAGGGTTGGGATTGGGATTTGGGTTAGGGTTAGGGTTGGGGTTGGGGTTGGGATTGGGATTTGGGTTAGGGTTAGGGTTGGGGTTGGGATTGGGGTTGGGGTTGGGGTTGGGGTTGGGGTTGGGTTAGGGTTGGGGTTGGGGTTGGGATTGGGGTTGGGGTTGGGGTTAGGGTTAGGGTTGGGGTTGGGATTGGGGTTAGGGTTGGGGTTAGGGTTGGGGTTATGGTTGGGGTTGGGATTGGGGTTAGGGTTGGGGTTAGGGTTAAGGTTGGGGTTAGGGTTGGGGTTATGGGTGGAGTTGGGGTAAGGGGTTCGGGCAGGTGTGTACGCTCACCTCACAGAACATGGGCAGCTTTTTGGCGAAGTCCACCACGCGGGTGATGGCAGGTGTGATGATCTTAGTGAACTGACTGAAGGCCTCTATGTCCACCTTGTTGCCCTCAGGGGCACTGAGGATGGGGGGGTGACCAATGTCCTCAGGCTGCAGTGTGGGGGGGGGGGAGGGGGGTCAGAACTGCAAGGTTTCCACCAGAGAGCAACAACCGAGAGGTCCAACCGAGAGGCCAAACTGCCCCGCGCTTAAAGCTGCTCCCGCGGCCCTCAGTGCTGATTTTACAGTGCGGAAGGTTTCTCACCATGAGCTGCCAAGTCCTTATTGGGTTCGGACGGGTTGTTGGGTAGCCTAGATTGCTCCGTACGAAATGGACGGTTTACTTTGGTGAGATATAAATATAGTGTTAAAGCAGCGAATAAACCAATTTATCCCTCAGTTGTTCACCATCAAACCTTTCTCAGAGGGGGGCAGTAGACCTGCGTAGCTACACACGCTCAGGCCTTTCTCAGAGAGGAGCAGTAGACCTGCGTAGCTACACAGGCTCAGGTCTTTCTCAGAGGGGGGCAGTAGACCTGCGCAGCTACACATGCTCAGGCCTTTCTCAGAGGGGGGCAGTAGACCTGCGTAGCTACACAGGCTCAGGCCTTTCTCAGAGGGGGGCAGTAGACCTGCGCAGCTACACAGGCTCAGGCCTTTCTCAGAGGGGAGCAGTAGACCTGCGTAGCTACACAGGCTCAGGCCTTTCTCAGAGGGGGGCAGTAGACCTGCGCAGCTACACAGGCTCAGGCCTTTCTCAGAGGGGGGCAGTAGACCTGCGTAGCTACACACGCTCAGGCCTTTCTCAGAGAGGAGCAGTAGACCTGCGTAGCTACACACGCTCAGGCCTTTCTCAGAGGGGGGCAGTAGACCTGCGCAGCTACACAGGCTCAGGCCTTTCTCAGAGGGGGGCAGTAGACCTGCGCAGCTACACAGGCTCAGGCCTTTCTCAGAGGGGGGCAGTAGACCTGCGTAGCTACACAGGCTCAGGCCTTTCTCAGAGGGGGGCAGTAGACCTGCGCAGCTACACAGGCTCAGGCCTTTCTCAGAGGGGGGCAGTAGACCTGCGCAGCTACACAGGCTCAGGCCTTTCTCAGAGGGGAGCAGTAGACCCACTTCCCGGCCTCTCGTACAAGTGGAATAGGAGCTGATCGTTGAGATTGACATCTTTCTCCTTCTAAGCTCTTTGTTCCAACAGTCACCAAGAATTACAGAGCTGTTCCCCATCATGCTCTAAGCGTGAGAGAGGTCATGTGACAGCTGAAAGAGGAGGCATGTTAAAGAGGAAGAATGGAAGAAGTTTTAACTTTCAGGATACAGTTTTTTTTTTTCACTTCCTAATTTTTTAAAGACCTATGGTTTAAAAAAACACAACCAATTCCCAATGCCCTCCCTCCCAAAAAAAATAATCTAAATTAAAATTAATCTAAATCTAAAACTCTAAAACACAAGAGATAGAAAGAGCTGATGACGGACAGAGCCCTATTTATGTGAGTGTGTGTGTGAGTGTGAGTGTGTGTGTGTGTGTGAGTGTGTGTGTATGAGTGTGTGTGTATGAGTGTGTGTGTATGAGTGTGTGTGTGTGTATGTGTGTGTGAGTCTGTGTGTGTGTGTGCATGAGTGTGTATGAGTGTGTGTGTGTGTGCATGAGTGAGTGTGAGTCTGTGTGTGTGCATGAGTGTGTGTGTGTGTGTGTGTGTGTATGAGTGTGTGTGAGAGTGAGTGTGTGTATGTGTGTGTGTGTGAGTGAGTGTGAGTCTGTGTGTGTGCATGAGTGTGTGTATGAGTGTGTGTGTGTGCATGAGTGTGTGTGTGTGTGTGTGTGTGTGTGAGAGTGTGAGTGTGTGTATGTGTGTGTGTGAGTGTGTGTGTGTGAGTCTGTGTGTGAGTGTGTATGTGTGTGTGAGTGTGTGTGAGTGTGAGTCTGTGTGTGTGCATGAGTGTGTGTGTGTGTTTGTGTGTGTGTGAGTGTGAGTGTGTGTGCCTGTGTGTGTGTGCGTGAGTTTGTGTGTGTGTGCATGAGTGAGTGTGTGTGTGTGAGTCTGTGTGTGAGTCTGTGTGTGAGTGTGTGTGTGAGTGTGTGTATGTGTGTATGTGTATGTGTGTATGAGTGTGTGTGTGTGAGTGAGTGTGAGTCTGTGTGTGTGCATGAGTCTGTGTATGAGTGCGTGTGTGTGTGTGTGTGTGTGTGTGTGAGTGAGTGTGAGTCTGTGTGTGTGCATGAGTGTGTATGAGTGTGTGTGTGTGTGTGTGAGAGAGAGCAGGGTGTGGATAGAGATAGAGAGAGGTGGATAGAGAGCAGGGGGAGGGCGACAGCACTTTAAAACCTCACACACACCCTCAGCATGCTGAGTGTGAGTCTCCAGCAGGCACCTGCAGACACACACTCATTATAGCTTTCATTGTCTACCCTCTGTCCGCAGAAAAGAGAGAGAGAGGGAGGGAGGGGGAGAGCGAGAGAGAGGGAGAGAGATGGAGAAAGAAAGGGAGAGTAAGAGAGCGAGAGAGTGTGGGGAGAGGTGTGGAGAAGAACAGAGATAAAGTGGAGGGAGAGAGGGAGGGAGAGAGAGAGAGAGGGAGAGGGGAACAGCGATAAAGTGGAGGGGCTGCATTCTCACCTTGCACTCTGGCACGCAGACGTCTCTCTGGTCAGAAGCACAGAATAAATTACATGTTATTTCATTAAGTAGCACAGTCTCTTCCTCCTGTTGAGCAACCAACAGGCATGGTGAACATCCAGCCCAGCCCAGCCAAGACAAACACACAGGTTAATCTCACAGTGCAGCAAACAGGACAGAGGTAGAGAGAGAGCAGAGACCATTTCATTAGAGACACATCAGCAGGCGCAGACGCAGTGAATGAAGGCGTAATGCGTTTTACCACTTCAGATAAAGTTATGTCAAAACTGCTTTTTCTAACTGGATAAATATTAAGCGTTCACCATATATTGAGCCAGACAAGTTTTGTTCATGTATAAAGAAGAAGAAAAAGGGGAAAAAAGTGCTTAGAATTGTTTTATAGTAGTGCCCTAAACAAAGTTCCCCGTTGACATGGCTTTTTTTCGGCCAGTAACAGGCTGAGCACTCCTTTGTAGCAAAATTACCCACAATCCCCAGCACGGCCATACACAAGGCATGTAAGGTTTGCTACCTGTTGCCACCATTCATTTCTATGAGTGTTATAACTAATGCTAGCACCTGATGCATCTCTAATGAAAGCATCTCTGGAGAGAGAGAGCGAGAGAGAGAGAGAGAGAGAGAGAGAGAGATGAGAAAAGTCTGTCAGTATTTTTCAATGGTGGAGGTTCCATGGGCAGACTTGTTGCAGAAAGCGCATGAGTTTTGGCCGATTTAAGGGTTGTGTATGAGTTCTGATATGGTAGGCCAATTCTCCACAATGGGAATCAGACTTGTGGCTTTGTTTTGATTTGCCTGTTCGAGCCTTTTGAAATTTCACCATGGAAACCCCACCTTTGGGTCAAACAGTGTCTTCAGATCTGTAGAATACAATTAAAATATTATACGCTGACTTATACGCATACACTCAAAGACACACAGATGCAGACACACATGCACACAAACACACACAGACACTCACACACAAACACTCAAACACACAGACACTCACACACACACACACACAGACACTCACACACACACACTCACACACACACACACTCAGGTCAGTACATTAAAACTATAGAGACAGTCAGATACAGGGAAACAAGAAATACAATAAAATGTACATTTAGTTTAAAGGTTTAACCTTTAAAGGGCAGAGGAGGCAGATGAGGAGGAAGATGAGGAGGAAGAGGAGGAAGGAATGGATGCACATGTGAAAAAAAAAACCCCCAAACCAAAACAGGGTAAAGAGCGGGAGGGGTTCCGTTAGCTATGGCTGCTGTGGGCAGAATCTCATCCGCTGCCCCCAGCTCTACGGAGATACAGAACACACGGAGAGGTTAATGACGGAGAACGGGCCGGGCTGGGGGCGGGGCCGGGGGGAACGCAGCAGCGTGGAGGGGGCGGGGTCTGAGTGGAGACAGGCATGGAAGGGGGTGGAGCCAGGACAGGGGGGTGGGGTCAGGGACGGGACCTATACAGCCAATCAGTGGTGACCCTGAGCCCTGGAAGCAGGAAGCCTCACCAGGAACTTGCGTTTCTGCTTCCAGTGGTTGCCCTGGGCGTTAGTGGCCATGTGGGCCTCGGTGACCAGGTGTATGAGGTCCCACTCCTGGGGCGAGGGCTCCGGCTTCTCCCACACGCTCCGCTGGAGCTCCTCCCTCCGCCGCCTCTCCCGGTTCTCCTCGATCAGTCTGCGCTTCGCCAGGCGCTTACTGTCATCCAGCACCACTGAGCGGGAGGGAACAACAGCTTACTGTCATCCAGCACCACTGAGCGGGAGGGAACAACAGCTTACTGTCATCCAGCACCACTGAGCGGGAGGGAACAACGGCGCGAGAGTGCACTTACTGTCATACAGCACCCCAAACCCAGCATGATGCTAACGCACCCTGAGCATGATGCTAACGCACGCTGAGCATGATGCTAACTCACACAAAGCATGATGCTAACGCACGCTGAGCATGATGCTAACGCATGCTGAGCATGATGCTAACGCACGCTGAGCATGATGCTAACGCACGCTGAGCATGATGCTAACGCACGCTGAGCATGATGCTAACTCACACAAAGCATGATGCTAATGCACGCTGAGCATGATGCTAACTCACACAAAGCATGATGCTAACGCACACTAAGCATGATGCTAACCCAGAGCGGGTTAACTTAAAGTTAAAAAATGGTTACAGTATTTCATTGGTCATTTCAGTGATATTACTGGTACAGAACGATAGTCAATAACTCTGGATATGTTCCCGGTTCAATACAGGAATGCGTGGTGAAATTGGAGGCCTAACTGCAGGAGGGCCAGTATAGGATATTGTAGCCAGTGAGTTGAGCATAACTACGCATTTCTCCTGATCTCAACCAGACAGCGCCCCTCTCTGCGTCCTGCCATTCCAGACCTCGCTCAAATACAGACTTGTTGTCTGTCATTTGGCAGACGCTTTTAATCCAAAGCGACTTACAAGTGCATAGGTTCTACCATAAGTCAAAGCATCACATCCAGAAACTAGCAAAATACACATGAAATGCTGTTCTAAACATAGTTGTCATCATAAGTGCATTTTATTTTATTTTTTTAAATTTTTTGGGGGGGGTTAGACAAGGATAGGGATATCAGAAAGGAGGGGCAGGGGAAATCAGGAGGGAGGACTAAGGTAGAGTTTGAAAAGGTGGGTTTTTAGTTTGCGTCGAAATAGGGGGAGGGATTCTGCTGTTCTGACAGTGGTAGGCAAGTCATTCCACCACTGAGGAACCAGAACGGAAAACAGGCGTGAACGTGCAGCTCGACCGCCGGGGGCACATAGAGAGGGAACTTTTCTGTGCTCGATTGATCTTGTCTGGTGCAACTGAGCCAAACAGGTTCAAACAGGAGCAGGGTCTGTATCAGTGCCCACATACTGCTCTAAACGGGTTTACCCCGGGGTAGCTGAGGGCATCTGGCCGCAGGAGGCCAGAGATCGCGGTGAGCTCGTTAACGGCAATTAATCCCCCAGTCACCCGTAAGACTGTGCTGTAGGAAACGTCTTATTAAATTTGATCAAATGCTACCCAATACAATGTTGTAATAATATCCAGAATTCCAGTTCAGTCAGTTCAGCCAATCAAAATCAAATTCAATTCAGTGAACTGAAAAAAGTTGCCAAATTAATCAGAAGGAATTGACCCAATCACAACAGCAATAATACTTATACTAGTACTACTACTACTACCACTACTACTAACATTACTACTACTACTACTAATAATAATACTAATAATGATCGGGGTGTGGACTCACAGTCCGTTGCCATGCCGACGGCGATGCACTTCCTGAAGCGGCATTCCTGGCACTGGTTCCGGGTCACCTTGTCGATGACGCACTTGGCTTCGTACTTGCAGGCGTACGTCGGGTTGAGGTTCTTCTGGATCGTCCGTCGGAAAAAACCCTGGGGGAGGAGAGGAAAACAGGTAAACGACGCGTGTCTCTATCTGTTTATCCGAATGCGTGTCTCTCTATCCGTTTATCCGAACTCGTGTCTCTCTATCTGTTTATCCGATGAGTCATCCACTCCCGCCCACAGATAACAATGTTACCTGGATGACTGGTAAAGAAGGATGATACATCACAATAACTGCCAGCATAAACTATGACTTTAATATGGATATACTCTAAGGCCTCTAAGCTGCAGATCAGGAGAGGACCGGTGTAACTGAGGAGTAATACAGGTGTAGCTTATGTGTAATCAGGTAAGAACAGGTGAATCTCAGGTATAATCAGGTAAGAACAGGTGAATCTCAGGTATAATCAGGTAAGGACAGGTGAATCTCAGGTATAATCAGGTAAGGACAGGTGTAGCTCAGGTATAATCAGGTAAGGACAGGTGCATCTCAGGTATAATCAGGTAAGAACAGGTGAATCTCAGGTATAATCAGGTAAGGACAGGTGAATCTCAGGTATAATCAGGTAAGGACAGGTGTAGCTCAGGTATAATCAGGTAAGGACAGGTGTAGCTCAGGTATAATCAGGTAAGGACAGGTGTATCTCAGGTATAATCAGGTAAGGACACGTGTATCTCAGGTATAATCAGGTAAGGACAGGTGTATCTCAGGTGTGCTCTGGTTACCTTGCAGCCCTCACAGGTGATGCAGCGGTAATGATAGCCCGTCGCTCGGTCTCCACACACCACGCACAACTCGTCCTTGTCCAGGTAACTCGGTATGTACCCTGAGAGGACAAGCAATGAGCACCAGTCTTTACATACAGACCGGCTCATATTACATACAGACCAGCTCATATGACATACAGACCAGCTCATATTACATACAGACCAGCTCATATTACATAGAGACCGGCTCATATTACATACAGACCAGCTCATATGACATACAGACCAGCTCATATGACATACAGGCCAGCTCATATTACATACAGACCAGCTCATATTACATACAGACCAGCTCATATTACATAGAGACCAGCTCATATTACATACAGACCAGCTCATATTACATAGAGACCAGCTCATATTACATACAGACCAGCTCATATTACATACAGACCAGCTCATATTACATAGAGACCAGCTCATATTACATAGAGACCAGCTCATATTACATACAGACCAGCTCATATTACATACAGACCAGCTCATATTACATACAGACCAGCTCATATTACATAGAGACCAGCTCATATTACATACAGACCAGCTCATATGACATATAGACCAGCTCATATTACATACAGACCAGCTCATATGACATACAGACCAGCTCATATTACATACAGACCAGCTCATATTACATACAGACCAGCTCATATTACATAGAGACCAGCTCACATTACATACAGACCAGCTCATATTACATACAGACCAGCTCATATTACATAGAGACCAGCTCATATTACATACAGACCAGCTCATATTACATACAGACCAGCTCATATTACATAGAGACCAGCTCATATTACATACAGACCAGCTCATAATACATACAGACCAGCTCATATTACATACAGACCAGCTCATATGACATACAGACCAGCTCATATTACATACAGACCAGCTCATATTACATACAGACCAGCTCATATGACATACAGACCAGCTCATATTACATACAGACCAGCTCATAATACATACAGACCAGCTCATATTACATACAGACCAGCTCATATGACATACAGACCAGCTCATATTACATACAGACCAGCTCATATGACATACAGACCAGCTCATATTACATACAGACCAGCTCATATTACATACAGACCAGCTCATATTACATACAGACCAGCTCATATTACATACAGACCAGCTCATATTACATACAGACCAGCTCATATTACATACAGACCAGCTCATATTACATACAGACCAGCTCATATTACATAGAGACCAGCTCATATTACATACAGACCAACTCATATTACATAGAGACCAGCTCATATTACATACAGACCAGCTCATATTACATACAGACCAGCTCATATTACATACAGACCAGCTCATATTACATAGAGACCAGCTCATATTACATACAGACCAGCTCATATGACATATAGACCAGCTCATATTACATACAGACCAGCTCATATTACATACAGACCAGCTCATATGACATACAGACCAGCTCATATTACATACAGACCAGCTCATATTACATACAGACCAGCTCATATTACATAGAGACCAGCTCACATTACATACAGACCAGCTCACATTACATACAGACCAGCTCATATTACATAGAGACCAGCTCATATTACATACAGACCAGCTCATATTACATACAGACCAGCTCATATTACATAGAGACCAGCTCATAATACATACAGACCAGCTCATATTACATACAGACCAGCTCATATGACATACAGACCAGCTCATATTACATACAGACCAGCTCATATTACATACAGACCAGCTCATATGACATACAGACCAGCTCATATTACATACAGACCAGCTCATAATACATACAGACCAGCTCATATTACATACAGACCAGCTCATATGACATACAGACCAGCTCATATTACATACAGACCAGCTCATATGACATACAGACCAGCTCATATTACATACAGACCAGCTCATATTACATACAGACCAGCTCATATTACATACAGACCAGCTCATATTACATAGGGTCCAGCTATCAGAGCAACCAACTGTACAACCAGAAATCAAGCAAATGCAGAGATACAATTCCAAACCAAAAAAAGCACATGCACAGATTTATTACTCAGCCAGACAGAAGCTGGCTCTTTCCCACACTTTTGACACCACTGAAGGTACATTTTTAAAGACAACAATCACCGAAAATAAAGAGATGCACAATTCAGAAAATAATGTTTTCAAAGGACAACATATTTTACACAAAGAAATATGTGAAAACATCGGACAGGACTCAAAGCAAACATATGTTTTGCCCTGAATACCATTATAGTTAATCCCACAACTACTGAATTTGTTAACACACTTGTGCTGTACGGGAATGAATTAATAGGCTGTGTACATTAATATGCAGTTTGTTTAATGATATTTTAATTGAAGCTTCCTCTTTGAAACAATAAGGGAGAGGGGATGTTTTCCTTAACAAGGAACCAGTGGCCTAATTAGCTAGTAAGCTGAATTCACCCTGTATGGCCAGGGTTAGCCTAGCTAATGCTACTGTAAGCAGAATCCACCCTGTATGGCCAGGGTTAGCCTAGCTAATGCTACTGTAAGCTGAATTGTATGGCCTTCTGTTTCACTGTCTCCCCTCTCCCCTACTCCACTCACCAGATCAATACCACCCCAATCTGCTCCTAAAATCAATACCACCCCAATCTGCTCCTAAAATCAGTAACACCCCAATCCACCAGCCCCAAACCAAAAAAACTAAACCTCCATATCCACCCCCTCCTCCCCAAGAAAAACACTGTAGCACACCCCACCACAGGGACATAAAAAAGCATGGACGTCTCTAACTCATGGTTAAATAATCTCCATGTTTTTCACAAATCAATCTCTCGCACATACACAAACACACAACCATAATATCACACCCACATACATAAACACCCACAGACATACACATGGAATGTAATGGACGCACTGATTAACAGGGAAGCCTCAGGGCAGGTCTGATGGGCACATGCTGCTGCTCTGTAAGTGTGTTTAACAACGGAGGAGAACACTAATGCCTCACCTCAGGGCACCCTGCCAAACCCCCAAATCTCACCCCACCAAACCCCCAAATCTCACCCTGCCAAACCCCCAAATCTCACCCTGCCAAACCCCCAAATCTCACCTAGCCAAACCCCCAAATCTCACCCTGCCAAACCCCCAAATCTCACCTCACCAAACCCCCAAATCTCACGTCATCAAACACTCAAATCTCACCTCACCAAACCCCCAAATCTCACCTCACCAAACCCCCAAATCTCACCCTGCCAAACCCCCAAATCTCACCTCACCAAACCCCCAAATCTCACCCTGCCGCTCTGCTCTGAGCCAGCACCTCCCATCACCCTGACCCAACGCCCCCAAACAACCCCCCGGAATAATCCCCACAGCCTGCACTGCATGCCTCCAGCTTTTCCAGTCAGGATCTGCTCGCAAAACAGTCACAATCGAGTTGGTTGTGTTCCGTCATTCCGGTCACATTCCGGTTCCATTCCGGTCACATTCCGGTCGCTCTCCCTACCTTTCCTGCTGGGCATCTGAATCCACGGTATGTAGGAGAAGTCGGGATTGCCATCACCGTAGCAACCAGACGGCTGGCACGGAACCTCTGTGCTATAGAACTCGCTCTTAAACAGCGGGCTGTTGCCGGGGTAACCGCAGGTGTACAGCGAGGGGGAGGGCCAGGCCTGGTCCATACAGGCTGGGGGGTGGGGGGGGCCCGGGGGGGCGTGGGGGAGGTGCAGAGGCTCAAACCCAGGCCCATCGTCCCCAAACATGCAGTGCCCACCCCCCGCGGTCTGAGTGCACCCCCTGCACCCAGGGTCCGACAGGTCGTACAGGTCCGAAACCAGGAAGTCCATCCTACAGCCTCCAGCACTGAAGCTCCGCCTTGAAAAAACGGTTAAAAAATACCAATAGAGGAAAATGAAAAATAGGAGCACAATTTAAAAACGCAAGATTCCCACGGGAGCGCCGGACAAGACTCTCCGGCAGGTCCCAGACCAGCTGGACACCGTGAGCACTACAAACACGCCTGTGTGTCAGACCACTGAGCCAGGGCCATACGCCTGTGTGTCAGACCACTGAGCCAGTGTCCAGAGAGACTGCGGACCAGGTCCACACGCGTGTCCAGAGAGACACGCTTTCAGCAGAGGGCACCTTATATACCGCCCTGCCCTCAGCGCGGACACGCCCCCAGGGGGATTGGACGTTAATCTGACTTGCAGTAAATCCAGGAGGTGGGGCAGATTTCATGCATTTCGGGGATTACACAACGCTCTTCCCAAAAAGATACACCACGAAAACAACACTGAAAAAACCCATTGCCCCACACAAGCACAGCGAGAAAAACCCAGTTCACACCAAAAAAAACAACAGCTACACACCCCTCCCCTGCCTCAAAATTAACCCCAGAAATGTTTTGGTAACACTATAATAAGGTTACATGAACTGCCATTATCTAATGTAGATGTGAACGAACTACTGAGAATTCAATCTGTACGGCTCTGTTTACATACATCATTCATTCATGTTAACAGCTACATTATTGTAGTTGTAAAGTGTGGCCATTGTTTTTTTAATAAACATTTTGGGGAACCTGGCGCGCCCCCGGGGGCATCGGGATCACCCGGGAATTCGGTCTTATCCCGTCCTACTGGAACGTTTCCCAAGAGCTTAGAGGAAAATCCCCCGGAAAAATCTGCTTTAAACTTCCCAAAGCTGTCTCACTCACTGCGCTATTGATTTCCAATACCAGGAGGCCAATCCCCTCACAGGCTGTGTTAATCTCTGGGCTGCGATATTGATTATGCGTCGCGGGATTACCCATAATGCTACAGGTCAGCCGCCTCCCCAGATAGGGGAACATATGTCTGCTAACACCTTTCCCGCCAAAACCCACGACCACAGAACAACAATCACTAATCATCCGCTGCCTAAACCAGCAAGAGGCTAAACGCACAGACCACATCCGATGAGTCACCAGTGTTTATGCCCCTCAGGAAAAACGAAATGAGCCATAGTAGGAAGGAACAGGACTATATGAAGTTTGGTCCCAAAATGAGGTGCCCACCATTTAAAAAAGTGACGCCTACTCTTCCTAAAATGATTGCACACACAAAAACAAAACTTGCACTTCCCAGGAGATCAGCAGTTTCTGAGATACTCAAACCACCCTGTCTGCCACCAACAATCATTCCACGGTCAAAGTCACTTGGATCACATTTTTACCCCATTCTGATGGTTGATGTGAACAGTAACTGAAGCTCCAGACCTGTATCTACATGATTGTATGCACTGCACTGCTGCCACACAGTTGGCTGATTAGATAATCACATGAATAAGTAGGTGTAATAAAGTACAAATGTTCCAAACAAAAGTGCTCGGTGAGTGTATACTGCATTGTTGTATATTGTATATTGTTGTATATGTTGTATATTGTGTGTATTGCATTGTTTTAATTATGCAGGATCATTATAAATTGCCCAGTTGGTGATATTTAAAGCACAGAAGGCTGGCTGATTAAGCTGGTGATTGTGGTGGTATATGTGTGCATATGAGCATAAAAGCTCATATAAGCGCATATGGGAGATTATCACACTGTTATTAGCTGCATATGCCTCATTATTCAGTGTGCACTACAATATCTAACAGATATTATAATTAGCTATACACTCAAAAAAATATATGGATTTACTTAATACTATTATGCACTGTGGTGGCTAGGTGTTGTTAATTATATGTGACCTCAGCTGATTAACTACTTGTTCAAGTTATTTAGTTTGATGTACACAATGACAACAAAAATGTATATACCTGTACATTCAGTGAGCATGCTATTGGGTATATTTATTAGACTTATTCAGTCTTCAGCTGCTGTAGCCTATCCATCAGAGGTTTGACGT
Organism: Conger conger; assembly: GCF_963514075.1. Taxonomy (NCBI): domain Eukaryota; kingdom Metazoa; phylum Chordata; class Actinopteri; order Anguilliformes; family Congridae; genus Conger; species Conger conger. The sequence continues at coordinate 59,789,251 of NC_083768.1, read as the reverse complement.
GTTCAGAGATGCTCTTCTGCATGCCACCGTTGTAATGTGGGGTTATTTGTGTTACTGTCACCTTCCTGTCAGCTTTGAGCAGTCTGGCCCTTCTCCTCTGACCTCTCTCATTAACGTGTTTCTGCCCACAGAACTGCTGCTCATTGTTTTTGGTTTTTTTCGCACCATTCTCTGCAAACTCTAGAGCAGGGGTCTCCAACCCTGGTCCTGGAGAGCTACTGGGTCTGCTGGTTTTTGTTTTCACTTTAAAATCAGCACCTGTTGAGACCCAAATAACCAGGTGAGGTGAGTTAATTAATCAATTAGAGCGGTTGATTACAGTTAATTGCTGGGTAACAAGGAAAACCAGCAGACCCTGTAGCTCTCCAGGACCAGGGTTGGATACCCTGGCTCTAGAGACTGATGTGCATCAAAATCCCAGGAGATTAGCAGTTTCTAAGATACTCAAACCACCCTGTCTGGCACCAACAATCATTCCATGGTCAAAGTCACTTGGATCACATTTCTTCCCCATTCTGACATTTGGTCTGAAAAACTGCTGAACCTCTTGACTACGCTGGTGTACAGATTTACCTAATAAATTGCACATTGAGTGTATTTTTCCATGAATTTTGTTTTCACTGTCCCTCCATTTCAGGGCACGATATTGTTTGGGACAAACGGTTTCAGAGGAATCAAGTAAGCCATTATGAGGCAGAGAAATGAGAAATAAAACAGTCAGGGACATAGGTCAAACAAGAGACTAACAAAATAAACTGTCAATCATTGAGAAGAAAGAGAGCATTGGTGTATGTTTTGGTTTCAACTTGAGCAGATAAGATGCTTCTGTACGCCTCGGAATGAATTCCACTGCCACCCTAAGCTTTTATTTCTGGAACTATGAGAGCTAAATGAAGAAATGTCCCAGATTTATCCACAGCCAGGTCAGCTGAGCTCCTTTCTGAAGGCAAAAAGCGCAGCTTCAGAGATCCAGCCGCTCAACCATTAAAACATCAAAAACTTCCCGTCGCAAAACCAGTCAGACGTTCATAACCCACGTTAAAAATGCAGAAACGCGTGAACCTCAGAGTACCTGGGACAGGAGGACAGAACCCCGGAGACGGGCTGAGCACTCGCAACTCCCCGTCTGCAATGCAAGTCACAGAGAATGGATTTAAAAAAAAATTAATTATAAATGGGTTTTCAAGAGAAGGAACAAGCCCCAAAGGTGGAAGGAGGGGGGTTTATTTAGCAGTCACTCCTTTTTTTAGCTGCCATGTGGTTGTTTTTCTGAAGGCATCAGTACAACTTCAACAGTCCCACTCCAGGGTCGCCTCCTTACCATCCAAAGCCCAAATGTGGAACCAACAACCTTCTGGTTGATAAACTCTACTCCTTAGCCAGTTGCTCAACTGACACTTTGTGCGTGTGTGTGTGTGTGTGTGTGTGTGTGTGTGCGTGTGTGTGTGTGTGTGTGTGTGTGTGTGTGTGTATGTGTGTGTTTGTGGTGTGTGGTGTGTGT
>NC_083768.1:59770250-59780250 GCF_963514075.1 Conger conger | reverse complement strand
GGTGAGTTTAAGTGTAGTTTATACAGCAATAATAAATAAATGTGTCAAAAATGTAGCCAACCAGGTACACACTGAAGAGAGATCTGATTCTTATGTCTGCACTGTGCCAAACATTCCATTTGTGCATCAATGGACAATAAAGTTTTGAATTTTGAATGTGTCACCTCCATATTTGAAGGTGTCTGTGTCAGCAGGTGTCTCAATATCCGGAGAACTTTATTATTATCTTATTAAGAGCGTTATTCACTGAAACACTAAGACACACTGTGACGTTGGACAGCCCTGCTGCAGGTGGACGTAAGCTACTGTGGCTGAGAGAACCAGATATCATGCCATGCCTTTAAAGTAAAACCATCGTGTTGGTGTGCGTGGCTGTGTGTGTGTCTGTGTGTGTGTGTGTCTGTCTGTGTTTGGGGTGTGTGTTTGTGTGTGTGTGTGCGTGGCTGTGTGTGTGTCTGTGTCTGGGGTGTATGTCTGTGTGTGTGTCTGTGTATGTGTGTGTCTGTCTGTGTTGGGGGTGTGTGTTTGTGTGTGTGTGTGTGTCTTTGTGTGTGTCTGTGTGTGGGTGTATGTCTGTGTGGGTGTGTGTGTATGTGTGTGTCTGTCTGTGTTGGGGGTGTGTGTTTGTGTGTGTGTGTGTGTGTCTTTGTGTGTGTCTGTGTGTGGGTGTGTGTGTGTCTGTGTCTGGGGTGTATGTCTGTGTGTGTGTCTGTGTATGTGTGTGTCTGTCTGTGTTGGGGGTGTGTGTTTGTGTGTGTGTGTGTGTCTTTGTGTGTGTCTGTGTGTGGGTGTATGTCTGTGTGGGTGTGTGTGTATGTGTGTGTCTGTCTGTGTTGGGGGTGTGTGTTTGTGTGTGTGTGTGTGTGTGTCTTTGTGTGTGTCTGTGTGTGGGTGTATGTCTGTGTGGGTGTGTGTGTTTGTGTGTTGGGGTGTGTGTGTTAGGGTTAGGTTGCAGGATGTTTTATTCACTGATAATAAACATAGAAAGGGAACACACTCCAGCACCAAAGCTGAGAAAAAAAAATGTTAATCTTAACGTGTAAATGAAAAATGTAAATATGCCACATTAAGCATAATGTAAATATTCCCTCTCCACCTGGCAACCCCACTAATCCCCTCTCCACCTGGCAACCCCTCCAATCCCCTCTCCACCTGGCAACCCCACCAATCCCCGCTCCACCTGGCAACCCCACTAATCCCGTCTCCACCTGGCAACCCCACCAATCCCCTCTCCACCTAAAATCGGGGTGGGGTGGTTTGGATGAGAGGAAGGGCCTTTGTCTCGGGGCCAGTTTCCAAAACATATCCCAGAAGCCTCCCACACGTTATAACAGAAGAAAATGGAAATTAATGTGTAATGACAATGTGAGTGAGGCTGGGAGGAGCAGGGCGGAGCAGGGCGGTGTCAGTGGGAGGAGCAGGGAGGAGCAGGGCGGTGTCAGTGGGAGGAGCAGGGCGGTGTCAGTGGGAGGAGCAGGGCGGTGTCAGTGGGAGGAGCAGGGCGGTGTCAGTGGGAGGAGCAGGGCGGTGTCAGTGGGAGGAGCAGGGAGGAGCAGGGCGGTGTCAGTGGGAGGAGCAGGGCGGTGTCAGTGGGGCTTGGCGGAGCAGGGCGGTGTCAGTGGGAGGAGCAGGGCGGTATCAGTGGGAGGAGCAGGGCGGTGTCAGTGGGAGGAGCAGGGCGGTGTCAGTGGGAGGAGCAGGGAGGAGCAGGGCGGTGTCAGTGGGAGGAGCAGGGCGGTGTCAGTGGGAGGAGCAGGGAGGAGCAGGGCGGTGTCAGTGGGCGGAGCAGGGCGGTGTCAGTGGGAGGAGCAGGGAGGAGCAGGGCGGTGTCAGTGGGCGGAGCAGGGCGGAGCAGGGCGGTGTCAGTGGGGCTGGGAGGAGCAGAGCAGTGTCAGTGGGGCTGGGAGGAGCAGGGCGGTGTCAGTGGGGCTGGGAGGAGCAGGGCGGAGCAGGGCGGTGTCAGTGGGAGGAGCAGGGCGGAGCAGGGCGGTGTCAGTGGGGCTGGGAGGAGCAGGGCGGTGTCAGTGGGGCTGGGAGGAGCAGGGCGGTGTCAGTGGGGCTGGGAGGAGCAGGGCGGTGTCAGTGGGGCTGGGAGGAGCAGGGCGGTGTCAGTGGGCAGAGCAGGGCGGTGTCAGTGGGGCTGGGAGGAGCAGGGCGGAGCAGGGCGGTGTCAGTGGGAGGAGCAGGGCGGAGCAGGGCGGTGTCAGTGGGGCTGGGAGGAGCAGGGCGGTGTCAGTGGGGCTGGGAGGAGCAGGGCGGTGTCAGTGGGGCTGGGAGGAGCAGGGCGGTGTCAGTGGGGCTGGGAGGAGCAGGGCGGTGTCAGTGGGCAGAGCAGGGCGGTGTCAGTGGGGCTGGGAGGAGCAGGGCGGAGCAGGGCGGTGTCAGTGGGAGGAGCAGGGCGGAGCAGGGCGGTGTCAGTGGGGCTGGGAGGAGCAGGGCGGTGTCAGTGGGGCTGGGAGGAGCAGGGCGGTGTCAGTGGGCAGAGCAGGGCGGTGTCAGTGGGGCTGGGAGGAGCAGGGCGGAGCAGGGCGGTGTCAGTGGGAGGAGCAGGGCGGAGCAGGGCGGTGTCAGTGGGGCTGGGAGGAGCAGGGCGGTGTCAGTGGAGCTGGGAGGAGCAGGGCGGTGTCAGTGGGGCTGGGAGGAGCAGGGCGGTGTCAGTGGGCGGTGTCAGTGGGAGGAGCAGGGCGGAGCAGGGCGGGATCAATACGGACACATCTCCATGGCAACATGACTAAAACAGGGGGAAGCAGATGTTGTTTTTACTCAGAGAAAGAGGGATGGAGAGAGGGAGAGGGATGGGAGAAAAAGAGGGATGGGCAGAGAGAGAGAAGGAGAGAGAGAGTGCAGATAGACCTGCCAGTGCTCTGTGGCGGTCATGCCCTGATGAATAGAGTATTAAAGAGCAAAAGGAGAGGACAGCCAGAGGGTTGAGCTGGGGGGCAGGGAGGGTTCAGCTGAGTGTGTGTGTGTGTGTGTGTGTGAGTGTGAGTGTGTGTGTGTGTGTGTGTGTGAGTCTGTGTCTAAGTCCTGGAGGGCAACAGTGTCTGCATGGTTCCCTTTCGACATGCAGCCAATAAGATGGCAAATTGTAACTCTTCATCCAATCAGAGACTAACAGACTGTGTTCTCTCCCGGGGTGTGTGTGTGTGTGTGTGTGGGTGTGTGTGTAGTGCGTGTGAATGTGTGTGTGTGAGTGTGTGTGTGTGAGTGGCGTTCTGTATCACCTGAGGTTCTCCGGAATGTTCCCTGTTGCCGGGGAAATGCGACAGGGCCCTGCTGCCCCCCTCCTCCGCAGAGACACCTGGGAATCATGGGAAAAAAAGAGTCACTTATCCCTCAGCCAATCAGCAGCCAGACAGAATCCTGTTGGTTTTTATTATGACTGTGTGGGTAATACCATCACACACCTTTGTTTGTATGTGTGTGAGTGTGTCTGAGTATGTGTGTGTGTGTGTGTGCATGTGTGTGTGAGTGTGTGTGTGTGTGCATGTGTGTGTGAATGCGTGTGTGTGTGAGTGTGTGTGTGTGAGTGTGTGAATAAGTGTGAGTGTGTGTGTGTGTGTGTGAGTGTGTGTGAGTGTGTGTGTGTGAGTGTGTGAATAAGTGTGAGTGTGTGTGTGTGTGTGTGTGTGTGTGTGAGTGTGTGTGAGTGTGTATGTGAGAGTGTGTGTGTGAGTGTGTGTGTACTGAATGTTCTAGAAGGTGGTCGCATCTGCAGATATTTCCGCATACACAGAATAAAACTATTTTTTGACATTTCAATAAAATTAGCACACTTAATCGGGTGGGAGGCAATACAGGGTTAATATCGTATAATAATAGTAATAATAGTAATATAATAATAGTAATGATAGTCTAGAAGTATAGCATCATAAGCAGCATATAGGTAGAGTGTTGTTTGGAGTAAACGTCTGGGCTCATCGTTCAGTCAGCACTGCAGGGGACAGGGGCAGGAACTGAAACAGCATCAGCACAAATCCGCCCCAGTGTGACATCCGCAAATATTTCACACCAGCCTGTCTAGACAGACGGCTCATTGTTTCCAAAAATTGGCTTTCAACAAGAGTTGTGCCTCTCCAAAATAGCATCTCCATTCATGAGGGAAAAAAATGATTCTGCGCAACATTCCAGAAATATGGATGCCTGAGCTTTATGATTTTCTCTGTAAATGTGTGTAGCTTAGCACCGGCGTGGGCATTCCGTCACACCCACACAGGGAGTCTGGGAAGGATATTCAAAACAATATTTTATCAGATTTCAGCTAAAATGTATCGCTGATTATATTTAACCTGCACGTCCCTAATTATATCAAGGCCAAATCAACCAGTGTCCAAGCCTGTGGGTTCAGACACCTCCACGGCCAGCTCATTCTTCTGCTCACTGCTCCCTCTAGAGGCGAGCGGGGCAGGTGCAGGGCACATGAGGACACGCTGAAGGAGCCGGGGAAAACAGAGCCTCATTAAGCCGCCGCCCGGCCGAAACACCACGCATTTTATTACCCCGTACACAAATAACACCAGGGCGGGGAAGATGCTGCACAATTTTATGATGCACAGCGCAATAATGCAATCTTAAACCGGTAATAATTTTGCCTATTGGTCTTAGTCATTGAGCGAATCAACGGTTTGTTAGTTAACCCGGCAGAGTAAACCGTAACCGGCCCAAAATACAAATGATTTTTATTAGAACACAAATAATAGCCTCCTAACAAACAAACAACGATGAGAATGAAAAGGCACACAGAGACGGAGAACTGAAACAGCGACGGCGAGACGTGAAAACCCCACGGCTCTGAATCTTCAGTCCAGGCTGAATACGCTTAATCTCACACCCCCAGCCCTCAGATCACTCCGCTGCATAAAGCACTGGATCATCCAGCTCACTCGCTCTCTTTCCACTGTCCGGCTGGGATACTGAAACATTCTGCAGGTTAATGCAGGTTCGTGCAGCAGGACTCTGAGACATTCTGCAGGGTAATGCAGGTTAATGCAGCAGGACTCTGAGACATTCTGCAGGGTAATGCAGGTTAATGCAGCAGGACTCTGAAACGTTCTGCTGCAGGTTCATGCAGGTTAATGCAGGTTCGTGCAGCAGGACTCTGAGACATTCTGCAGGGTAATGCAGGTTAATGCAGCAGGACTCTGAAACGTTCTGCTGCAGGTTCATGCAGGTTAATGCAGGTTCGTGCAGCAGGACTCTGAGACATTCTGCAGGGTAATGCAGGTTCGTGCCGCGATTCTTCCTGGCTGCAGTAGCTTGGCATCGTTTCGGATCTTGGCCTGACCTTCAAGGACGGACTTTCGTCAGCCACTCTGCTGCTAAACGGCGGAAACGTAAATGTAGCTGCAGCGCAGGAGAGGCTGTGATCCGGAGCTGCAGCGCAGGCAGCCCGCTAAACCCTCTAAACCCTCTAAACCCGCTGGGCTCGAAGGCTCCGACCGGAGAAAATGACCCGACACGCCCTGCTATGCTCCGCGGTAACTCCTACATCGGGAGAGTATAGCGCCCCTCAGAGGACACGTGTGATAATATTATACACGTAGATGAACACAGGTAATGCTAAAGTACAAAGGTTATTATTATATTACCAGCTGATTTCACTAAATAGCTTATTAGCTCAACCAAGCAGGTGAAAGATGAGTGAAATCAGGTGGTTCAGCACACAGTAGGAGCGTAGCGCTGATCTACACAGAGAGTAATCTAATATAATGAGCACTACTGCAGAGGAACACAGGTAATGCTAAAGTGCATGTAGGGTGCAGTCCATTTTCTTTGTACATTTCTTTTCTGGGCCCAGAAATCACTGACCATCTTAAAAACCATAAGAACACTTTAATGAATTAGCCACTTTACCAAGTTCTGACTGCCAAAAGATGAATAAAAAAGATGAGGAGCAGGTGAGAAGTCAGACTAGATGTTAGGATGAGGAGGCTGGCCATTGATTTGTTATTATTGTTCAGATCATTTTCCCCTCCAGATGGGTCCTGCTGCTTCAGGGATTCTTGCTGATTTTCCCATGCCCACCGCTACTGTAACCTGGGCCCACCACTACTGTAACCTGGGCCCACCACTACTGTAACCTGCGCCCACCACTACTGTAACCTGGGCCCACCACTACTGTAACCTGCGCCCACCACTACTGTAACCTGCGCCCACCGCTACTGTAACCTGTGCCCACCACTACTGTAACCTGCGCCCACCACTACTGTAACCTGCGCCCACCACTACTGTAACCTGCGCCCACCACTACTGTAACCTGCGCCCACCACTACTGTAACCTGTGCCCACCACTACTGTAACCTGCGCCCACCACTACTGTAACCTGCGCCCACCACTACTGTAACCTGCGCCCACCACTACTGTAACCTGCGCCCACCACTACTGTAACCTGCGCCCACCACTACTGTAACCTGCGCCCACCACTACTGTAACCTGCGCCCACCACTACTGTAACCTGGACTGGAGTTAAACCTGCAGACACTGTGGCCCTCCAGGACTGGAGTTAAACCTGCAGACACTGCGGCCCTCCAGGACTGGAGTTAAACCTGCAGACACTGCGGCCCTCCAGGACTGGAGTTAAACCAGCAGACACTGCGGCCCTCCAGGACTGGAGTTAAACCTGCAGACACTGCGGCCCTCCAGGACTGGAGTTAAACCTGCAGACACTGTGGCCCTCCAGGACTGGAGTTAAACCTGCAGACACTGCGGCCCTCCAGGACTGGAGTTAAACCTGCAGACACAGGGGCCCTCCAGGACTGGAGTTAAACCTGCAGACACTTTCAGACAGTTTTTGTGTGTGATGAGGGACATTATAGATATTTATGTGGAGAAAGACGCTGCTCCACAGCTGTTGTTCCCTTGAGTGAGGTGCTCTTCTGGAGCTGCACCAGTAACAGACCCAGCTGTGTGACATGGACGCTGTGTGAAAATGCTAATGTTGAGCACTGTTTGAGAGTGTCTGAAAAATGCCAGTAATTATAGGGCTGCAGTGGGGACGATAGCTCCATAAGAACCCTACAACAACCACTTAGCAAGACAGACAAAACACTGTTAACAACCAGTGTGTGTAAAACATGGTAAAGCTCCTCTCTGTGAAAGAGATTTGGAGTAAAATGCTGTAAATCAGTGTGCTGTGTCAGTGAGAGATATCCAGTATAAAATTTTGTAAAGCGCGTCTCTGTGAGAGAGATTGTGCTGTGTGCTCAGTGCCGTGCTATGTGCTCTGTGCTCTGCTGTGCTCTGCTCTGTGCTGTGCTCTGCTCTGTGCTCTGCTCTGTGCTGTGCTCTGTGCTCTGCTCTGTGCTCTGCTCTGTGCTCTGCTCTGTGCTCTGTGCCCGTGCTCTGTGCTCTGTGCTCTGTGCTCTGTGCTCTGTGCTCTGCTCTGCTCTGTGCTCTGTGCTCTGTGCTCTGTGCTCTGTGCTCTGTGCTCTGTGCTCTGCTCTGTGCTCTGTGCTCTGTTCTGCTCTGTGCTCTGCTCTGTGCTGTGCTCTGTGCTCTGCTCTGTGCTCTGTGCTCTGTGCTCTGTGCTCTGTGCTCTGCTCTGTGCTCTGCGCTCTGTGCTCTGCTCTGTGCTCTGTGCTCTGTGCTCTGCTCTGTGAGCTGCCGGCAGCGCCCCCCCCCCTCCCCCTGGCGTACCCCTCCCTTCATTACTCCACCTGCCCCCCAGGAGAGAAACGGCACAATAAACCCACAAAACTCTCTCTTCCCCAGCGGAGGTGAAGAGCGAAAATGAGAGAGAGCGAGAGAGCGAGGAAGGCAGGGTGCATTCTGGGATACGGGGGAGGACGTTTCAGGACAAACGCGGGGACTTGAGGATACTGCGGTACGCAGCTCCAAAAAAAAAAAAACATTTAGAAACAGAAAGTCTGACTGAGGCCACCGTCACACTCACACACACACACTCACACTCACACACACTCACACACACTCACACTCACACTCACACACACTCACACTCACACACACACACACTCACACACACTCACACACACACACTCACACACACACACACTCACACTCACACACACTCACACTCACACACACACACACTCACACATACTCACACACACTCACACACACTCACACACTCACACACACTCACACACACACACACACTCACACACACACACACTCACACTCACACACACTCACACTCACACACACACACACTCACACACACTCACACACACTCACACACACTCACAAACACACACTCACACACACTCACACTCACACACACACACACACACTCACACACACACACACACCCACACACACTCACACACACACACACACACACACACACTCACACAATCACACACACACACACCCACACACACTCTCACACACACACACACACCCACATACACTCACACACACTCACACACACTCACACACTCACACACACACACACACACACACACACACAATCACACACACTCACACACACTCACACTCACACACCCACACACACTCACACACACTCACACACACACACACACCCACACACACTCACACACCCACACACACACACACTCACACACACGCACACACACTCACACAATCACACACACACACACACTCACACACACACATACACACTCACACACTCGCACTCACACAGACACACACACAATCACACACACTCACACACACTCACACACACACTCGCACTCACACACACTCACACAATCACACACAAATACTCACACACACACATACACATTCACACACACACACACAATCACACACACTCACACACACTCACACACCCACACACAGACACACACACACTCACACTCACACACACACACACCCACACACACTCACACTCACACAGACGCACACACACTCACACAATCACACACACACACTCACACACACACATACACACTCACACACAATCACACACACACTCGCACTCACACACACTCACACAATCACACATTCACACATGCACACACACACTATCAGACTCCCACACACACAGACACACACACACTCACACTCACACACACACACACCCACACACACTCACACTCACACAGACGCACACACACTCACACAATCACACACACACACTCACACCCACACATACACACTCACACACTCGCACTCACACACACACACACACAATCACACACACACTCGCACTCACACACACTCACACAATCACACATTCACACATGCACACACACACACTATCAGACTCACACACACACATACACACTCACACACTTGCACTCACACACACACAGAACACACAATCACACACACTCACACACACTCACACACACACTCACACACCCACACACACAGACACACACACACCCACACACACTCACACAGACGCACACACACTCACACAATCACACACACACACTCACACACACACACTATCACACTCACACACACACATACACACTCGCACACTTGCACTCACACACACACACACACACACAATCACACACACACACTCACACACACACTCACACACACACACACACACACACTATCACACTCACACACACACATACACACTCGCACACTTGCACTCACACACACACACACACACAATCACACACACACACTCACACACACACTCACACACAGACACACACACACTCACACTCACACACACACACACCCACACACACTCATACTCACACAGACGCACACACACTCACACAATCACACACACACACTCACACACACACATACACACTCACACACTCGCACTGACACACACACACACACAATCACACACACACTCGCACTCACACACACTCACACAATCACACATTCACACATGCACACACACACACTATCAGACTCACACACACACATACACACTCACACACTTGCACTCACACACACACAGAACACGCAATCACACACACTCACACACACTCACACACACACTCACACACCCACACACACAGACACACACACACATACACACTCGCACATTTGCACTCACACACACACACACACACACAAT
>NC_083768.1:59760250-59765250 GCF_963514075.1 Conger conger | reverse complement strand
AGTCGTAGCCGTGGGCAACACCCACACAGACCCCCGGTTTAAATGTCTCTTACAATGAATCTGTATGTGATTGAGAGCAAACCTGAACGTTAAAGGGTACACACAAGACCTTTCTGCACATTTTAAAGCAAGATTGTTTTTTATTTTAATTGCTTCCTGTTTAAATTACAAAAAAGGAAAAGGGCCCTGTGCAAAAGTTTGGTAACCCTTTTGGATTATTCTGTTACTTTTTAAAAGATTCTTACTAAGGCCCAGACCCACGTCATTTACTCGGTAGCGCTTCAATGATTCAGGTGATTATAATTCCATTGAACTTTTTATTCTGAAGTAACTCCATGCCTTCTAATGCATCCAACTGCAGTGGCTGTCCTGTCTGTTAACAACCGCGGGTTCCTCAAAACATTTGCCCAAGGATTCCTCTAAAAATTTGTCCAGAATGAAGATGGCTGGAAAATCTCTCTCAATGGTTCAAACTACCTATTTCCACTGTCAGAAACATCATTAGAAAATGGAAGATAAATGGAACAGCTGAAGTCAAGGCAAGGTCTGGAAGAACAAGAAATTATGTCAGATAGAACGGCCCGAGACCTGGAGAGAAATGCTCAGAAGAACCCACACATCACTGCAAAAGAGCAGCAAAAGAGAGCAGCAGACACAGGTCTAGCTGTTCACAGGACAACAATACAACATACTTTACACAACTTTAAACAACTTTAAACAACTTTGAACAACTTTAAACAAGACCACCTACATGGCAGAGTTGCCAGAAAGACCTCAACACAAAATTAAGCATCTGAAGTATGCAAAAGAAAACATTTCGAAGCCTGAAGCCTTTTGGAGCAATGTGCTTTGGACTGATGTTTGGAGATGATGCTTTGGGGTTGTGTGGCAGCTGGGGGCACAGGGAGTATTGTGAGTCAAGGAAGAGTGGATTCCACCAAATGTCAAGAAATTCTAGAGGCTAATGTTCAAAGTGTGTACACACACACAAACCCGTACACAGACACACACACACACACACACACATCCCAGGTGCACACAAAGACACACACACACACGCACAGACACACACTTTCACACTTTCACAAACACACACGCGCACACACAGGCATACACCCCCACACGCACACACACACACACACGCACACACAGGCATACACCCCCACACGCACACACACACACGCACACACTTTCACAAACACACACGCACACACACAGGCATACACCCCCACACGCACACACACACACACGCACACACAGGCATACACCCCCACACGCACACACACACATGCACACACACACACACACACACCACCACACACACCACCCACCACACATACCACCGTGTCACACACTACCACGCATTGTGCAGTGTGACAAGCTCTTTGGAGTGTAGGTTTTTTAGAATACTGTACAAGTGAGTGTTCTAGATCACCATTGTAGTAGTGATTGTTACATCAGCATTAGAACATTCAGTTTTTGAACACACATTTTGAATCACATATTTGTGATCTCACACCTTAATAAGGGTTAAGAAGCCAAAAGGATTAGAAGACTTGTTTTATATTTAGCATTAGATTTAGCATAGGCTAATAAGAGCTATTAAACCCAATTAAAACATGTGTACTCATTTGCACTATCCTTTATACGGAAATCTGGAAGCAGACGAAGAGTATTTAGTATGTCTGCCAGAGGTAGTGATTTAAAAAACAACACTACAAGGTGTGGGTATCAATTGTTTTTTCTCTGACGTGGAAGAACGGGAGCGTGTGTGTGTGTCCTGAGAGTTACTTAAAGAAGCACTTTTTTCACCTGAGTTTATTTGGATTAAAGGCTTGAATTATGTGTGTTGGCATTTTTTTAATCGCTGCCAGTGTAGCTATTTCCTTGATATGGGGCAAAACCAAAACAAACATGTCCAGTGACGTTTGGCTTGAATTTCCAGCCTGTGATACCCAGAAGGTAACGGGCGCTCAAACAGCTGTCCGTCATATTGCTCAGGCTAGCCAAGGTAGGCTCCGTGATATCTGTACGCTAAAGTTACTGTATTTTTGTGTGAGTGTCATGTGATCGCCTGGATGAGTGGCCGCCCATAAACCAGTCTCTGCGTTCAAGGGCGGAGTTTCAGTGCCTTTTACCTTCTGGGAAACACAGGCTGGAGATTCAAGCCAAACACGTCCAGTGCATAAGAAGCCATCCATCCATCCATCCATCCATCCATCCATCCATCCATCCATCCATCGTCACCCGCTTATCCGGAGTCGGGTCGCGGGGGCAGTAGGCAAAGCCGGGTATTCCAGGTGTCCCTCTCCCCAGCAACGCATTCTAGCTCCTCCTGGGGGATCCCGAGGCGTTCCCTGGCCAGGAGAGATATATAATCTCTCCAGCGGGCTCTGGGTCTCCCTCGGGGTCTCCGCCCAGTTGGACGAGCCCGGAAAACCTCCAAAGGGAGGCGCCCGGGAGGCATCCTGATGAGATGCCCGAACCACCTCAATTGGCTCCTTTCGACGCGAAGGAGCAGCGGCTCTACTCCGAGCTCCCTCCGGATGTCCGAGCTCCTCACCCTATCTCTAAGGCTGAGCCCGGCCACCCTACGGAGGAAGCTCATTTCGGCCGCTTGTATACACGATCTCGTTCTTTCGGTCACTACCCAAAGCTCGTGACCATAGGTGAGGGTTGGGACGTAGATCGACCAGTAAATCGAGAGCTTCGCCTTCCGGCTCAGCTCCTTCTTCACCACAACGGTCCGGTGCAACGCCCGCATTACTGCTGACGCTGCACCGATCCGCCTGTCGATCTCACGCTCCCTTCTACCCTCACTCGTGAACAAGACCCCGAGATACTTGAACTCCTTCACTTGGGGCAAAGACTCGTTCCCAACCCGGAGGGAGCAATCCACCGTTTTCCGGCAGAGAACCATGGCCTCGGACTTGGAGGTGCTGACTCTCATCCCGACCGCTTCACACTCGGCTGCAAACCGCTCCAGTGCGTGCTGAAGGTCACGGTCCGATGAAGCCAGCAGAACCACATCATCCGCAAAAAGCAGAGATGCGATTCTGAGGTCACCAAACCGGACACTCTCCTCACCTCGGCTGCGCCTTGAGATCCTGTCCATGAATACCACAAACAGGACCGGTGACAAGGGGCAACCTTGGCGGAGTCCAACACCCACCGGAAACGTGCTTGACTTTGTGCCGAGAATGCGGACACAGCTCTCACTTTGGTTATACAGGGACCTGATGGCTCGTAACAACGGCCCCGGTACCCCATACTCCCGCAGTACACCCCACAGGGTTCCCCGGGGGACACGGTCGAAAGCCTTCTCCAAGTCCACAAAGCACATGTGGACTGGATGGGCAAACTCCCATGACCCCGCCAGCAACCCTGCCAAGGTAAAGAGCTGGTCCACTGTTCCACGGCCAGGACAGAAGCCACATTGCTCCTCCTGAATCCGAGGTTCGACCGTCGGTCGGAGCCTCCTTTCCAGTACCCTAGAGTAAGCTTTCCCAGGGAGGCTGAGGAGTGTGATACCCCGGTAATTGGAGCACACCCTCCGGTCCCCCTTCTTGAAAATGGGGACCACAACCCCGGTCTGCCACTCTACAGGTACTGTCCCCAATCTCCACGCGACACTGAAGAGGCGTGTCAGCCAAGACAGCCCAACAATGTCCAGAGCCTTCAGCATCTCAGGGCGAATCTCATCTACACCCGGCGACTTGCCACTGAGGAGCTTTTTGACTACCTCAGCAACTTCCGCCAGGGATATAGGTGCAGATTCCCCCGAGTCTTCAGGCTCTGCCTCTTCCACAGAGGACGTGTTGTTCAGGTTCAGGAGCTCCTCGAAGTGCTCTTTCCACCGCCCGACAATATCCCCAGTCCGGGTCAGCAGTTCTCCTCCCCTGCTGAAAACAGCCTGAGACAAGCCCTGCTTTCCCTTTCTGAGTCGTCGGATGGTTTGCCAGAACTTCCTCGAGGCCAACCGAAAGTCCTTCTCCATAGCCTCCCCGAACTCCTCCTATACCCGGGTTTTTGCTTCAGCGACTGCCGAAGCTGCAGCCCTTCTGGCCACCCGGTACCTGTCTGCTGCTTCAGGGGACCCCCGGGCCAGCCAAGCCCAAAAGGCCTCCTTCTTCAGCTTGACGGCCTCCCTCACCGCTGGTGTCCACCAGCGGGTTCTTGGGTTGCCGCCCCGACAGGCACCGATGACCTTCTGGCCACAGCTCCTGCTTGCCGCCTCTGCAATGGAGGCTTTGAACATGGCCCACTCGGACTCCATGTCCCCAGCTTCCCCCGGGATGCGTGAGAAGTTCTTCCGGAGGTGGGAGTTGAAGACCTCACGAACAGGGGCCTCCGCCAGACGTTCCCAATTCACCCTCACTACACGTTTGGGTTTACCGGGTCTGTCAGGCAGCCTCCCCGGCCACTTCATCCAACTCACCACCAGGTGGTGATCAGTTGACAGCTCTGCTCCTCTCTTCACCCGAGTGTCCAAGACATACGGCCGCAGGTCTGATGATACGACCACAAAGTCGATCATCGATCTTTGGCCTAAGGTGCTCTGGTACCAAATATACTTATGAGCTACCCTATGCTCGAACATGGTGTTTGTTATCGACAATCCATGGCTAGCACAGAAGTCCAATAACAAAACACCACTTGGGTTCAGATCAGGCAGGCCGTTCCTCCCAATCACCCCCCTCCAGGTTTCTCCGTCATTGCCCACGTGAGCGTTGAAGTCGCCCAGCAGAACTATGGAGTCTCCGGGTGGCACCCTTTCCAGGATGCCACCCAGTGACTCCAAGAAGGCCGGATACTCTGAACTGCCATTTGGTGCATACGCACAAATGACAGTCAGAGCCTTCCCCCCAGCGACACGTAGTCACAGAGAAGCGACCCTCTCGTTCCCCGGGTGGAACTCCAACACAGTGACGCTCAGCCGGTGGCTTGTGAGTATCCCCACACCCGCCCGGCGCCTCTCACCTTGAGCAACTCCAGAAAAG
>NC_083768.1:59741587-59746587 GCF_963514075.1 Conger conger | reverse complement strand
GCAACATGCAGGTCCCCGATTGGTCCCTCTGCCGGTGTTCGAGCAGAGCTCATTTGCATATCCACGGCATCAGTGGCAGATGAGCTGTTTGTTTGAACATCCCCTCACGAACCGAAAGCAGGGATTCCACAGGAACGAAAGCACACGCAGCGGAGCCACTGCACATGTACAGAGCTGATCACAGGCTCACGGGATCCATGGGATCAACGGGATCCATGGGATCAACGGGATCCATGGGATCAACAGGATCCATGGGATCAACGGGATCCACAGGTCTGGATACTTCTCTCCAGACCCAAACGCACAAACAGAGTATGCAACACCGTGTGCGATATGCACTATAAAGGCAACAACCAATGGATGATTATTTTATATTATTTTATTATTCTTTTACAGTTTGTAAAATAAATCAGGATATAAGGGGTAAAGACCTGCAGATATTTTTGGAAACAGCTCTTACAGAAATGGTCTTTACAAACAATGATTCAGTGTAACGCACGAAATAATAATAAAAATGATTCAATTATTAAAAAATATTGAGATTATTCCAATTATTGACGCAAGATTTTTTGGGGAAATGAAAGGGCAGAAATGAGAGAGTGAAAGGTTTGGCTCGTTCTGCAGGCGAGTGTCTGGGTCCAGAGGCGGTGGGCGGGAGCTATTTCTCCTGCCTGGTCTTCGCAGTTCATTTTTACGCGATGATTCCTGTTAGATGTGGTTTGGCCTAAACCTCGGTCTACCTGAACCCACTGCAGCAGCATCAAATGCTGGGTCACGCCGGCAACCTCTGCCTGTCATTTCAATGCTTTGCAGGATGAAAAAAAAGGTTGTGCTTTGCACGGACAAGACGATTTGTACAATTTTAAACCAAGAAAATACTTCCTCCCAATCCGGCCGTTTCCTCCACCAGAAAGCCCGAGTAAAGATGTGGAAAACAACCTCAGACCTCAGCTGCTTTGAAAACAAAGGTAAAGAAACATACTTTGTTCATGAATGCACAGAAATACTGCTATACTTCTACACAGTGAGCTATGATGGCACAGTTATGCACAGCATCAAAAGCTATGACATCTATTAGAAAGTTCCAGGACTACTACTTGTCCCATAGAAAACAGTGTGTGTCAAGAAGAACTCCCTTTCTAATTCTGATCACACTGAATGTGGCATTCCTCAAGGGTCAATACTTGGACCCCTATTCTTCATAATATATGTCAATAACCTCTACCTGTCCTCAAATAATGTGGATTTACTATATTTGCTGAAGGTACCAACATTTCTCTATTTGGTAACCATCCATCCATTCATTATCTGAACCCGCTTATCCTGAACAGGGTCGCAGGGGGGCTGGAGCCTATCCCAGCATACATTGGGAGAAAGGCAGGAATACACCCTGAACAGGTCACCAGTCCATCACAGGGCACACACACACTCATACCCACAGGTAATTTAGACTCTCCAATCAGCCTAACCTGCATGTCTTTGGACTGTGGGAGGAAACCGGAGTACCCGGAGGAAACCCACGCAGACACGGGGAGAACATGCAAACTCCACACAGAGAGGCCCCGGCTGACAGGGATTTGAACCCAGGACCTCCTTGCTGTGAGGCGGCAGTGCTACCCACTGCACCATCCATGCCAAGCCTATCTGGTAACCACAGATACACCCAGAACTCTCTAATATTGATCTCTGGTTCAAGGCAAATAAATCCCTTAACATTACACCGTTTCTACAGGCTCTTCACTCCCAGAAATAAAAAAAACAATTGATGTACAATTTTGGGTACATTGTACAAAGTGTATTGGTGACCCATTGATGAAAAACAGGAGGAAAAAAAATCAACATCGCCTTCATTTCCAGGAAAACAAGTTGGTGTCTTCAGAAGAAACAAATTTCTGTTAACACGACACGTATTATTACACAATGATCTATCCATACCTTACACATTGCAACATTATCTGGGCACGCACTTACAGAAGTGATCTCATCTGCTCCGCGTTCAAGAAAGGCTTTGTCAGAACGGTGACCACTTCTCCACCAGTCTTCCAGAATCTTTCAAATCTGTCAGTAATTTTTTTCGTTCAAACAAGCCCTGCTCTCGGCCTGCTTCCAAAACATATTTCATCTCATAACTTCCACTTTCATTACTATCCTACAGCATCTTCAATCAACCTTCACACAGACGTTTTTCTTTTTTTTATTTCACTCAGAGGAACCTCTATTTGGAACAGTTTGTCCTGTCATCTGAAAAACTGCAATAGTCTTGTCAGCTTGAAAAAAACTGGCCAAAATCAATTTCCTGTTACAATAACCTCCCAAATTCCCACTTGAATCAATTCTAAAATTCTCTCCCGCCTTCAATTAACGCAATCTCCAACATCACTCCTTCTTACCCGTTCCTCTTAGTGCTGTTAGTTTTCTTAGTGATGTTATTTTCGATGAGAAAATATGCCATGCATATTTTCTCATCGTAAGTTTCTGTGTGTTTAACTTTCATGGTTTCTTTTTCTTGCGCAGAACATAAAATACATACAACAAAATAAAAAACATGAATCGCAAACATTCCCCTTTGATGCACCGGCCCGGCTTTTCTCCCCGTTTTAAATAGCGAGCATCCTGTCTCGTGAAAAGACGGGAATTGGCGAAATTAAGCCCACAGTCACTGATGCGATTTTTCAAGGAAAACATTTTGACCCCGATAAGGACAAGTAACACTCGCACCTCCATCATAAGCAAACTTGCAGCACAGAATCGCAGATCAGCGCCGTTCTCTCAACGAACGCTTACCGCAGCTGGCGGCGAAGTAGCCCGGTGTGTTGCCCCTTCAAAGCGTTTATTAAGAGGTTGCCCAAGGACAGCACAGCTACTGAGGAGAATGCAAGTTAAACTGCGATACGGCCTATTTTTTTTGTGTGTGCAAAGATGCAGAGGATTCCTTCTGAAATCAAATTCTGAAATTATTTTACTAAACATCGCCAGGTAGACTAACCCAACGGTGATGCAGTGCGAATAGATATTCAACGGCCCTCTGTGCATTTGTATTAAATAGATAAACATGCTTAAATCTGCATTGCGAGCAGTGGATAGCCTACTTAACAGGGCAAAAAGTTCGTAAAATTCTCCTATTACCAAGCAGTAGTCTACATTCTTTTAAGAAAACATTTCATCGTCATTTTAATGAAGACCAAGAGAGACTTTAATTGTTGCTTTTTTGGGGCAACAATTTAAAAGGAAAGCAGTTCTACTAATGGAAACAAACAAACAAAAACATCAGAAGACCCGCTTCAGACACGGCCTCGTTAATTGCAAACACAACCCACATAAATGCATTATTCTAATGCTAGATGATCTAAAGTTATTATTTTGACTGAGAGCTAGGAGACGCCAGGAGGGAAAGGCATTTACGGTAGAACAGCAGGATCTAGAAAGAGCATGAATAGAATCTGTAGAGACATGCTGAACACGGACTTCACCACTAAATGAAACGCAAACCGTTAATGTTTCCTGGATGTCATTTCTATCTTAAATCGACTCTCGAACTGCAAGTTTCATAGGACCCAACCGTTTTCAATGGCCATTCGAGTAAACGTTAAACGCGACACGAAAGTGCAGTTTATTTACGTAATTATGTAATCTGAACAGCTTCAGAAAATAAAGTATGATTTCAGGAGGACAACCATATTGATACTAAAAACGAAATATATAATATCGGCCCGGGATCTGCAGCTATTGGCTACTGAAGAAATAGCCGATCTTTGCTAAACATAACAGCTGTTCCGTTTTCTGTCCAACATCCCACACGCACTTGGGATGTGTGTGTGTGTGTGTGTGTGTGTGTGTGTGTGTGTGTGTGTTCACATTCCGTTTATAAATTATTTTCACCCTCACTTTTCCTTCGTATAGTCTAACATTATC
Source organism: Conger conger (assembly GCF_963514075.1). Lineage (NCBI taxonomy): Eukaryota > Metazoa > Chordata > Actinopteri > Anguilliformes > Congridae > Conger > Conger conger. Next base: position 59,742,675 of record NC_083768.1, on the reverse strand, counting down.
ATGGCCTCGCGGACAGCAGACGCAAAGCTCTTGCTCCATCTTGCCACAATATAATACTTAATATTTCAATAAAAACAAACACCTTATTCAATAATGAAAAAATAAAAATAAAACAGACAACCCCCACAGGAAATGCCATTGCACATCAAAATTAATAGCACTAATTTAAAAATAAAACATTTCACATTCAATATTAAAAAAAAATTCCGAACAAGATAGGTAGAAATAAAGTAAAAAATAAAAAACGTCAACCAGAAAGCGAACATTAGTAAACACACATGGCCATCCTATTAGTAGAATGCAAACTGCTCGCTTTTAAAACAACTGCGGTCTGTGGCCGTTTGCCCAGACAGGCACTTTTGATTTCGATGGGGGTATTTTTTAACTTCAGCTGCAGGCCTGCGGGTAATGAAACCCGGTCGTTTCCCGGACAATTCCTCGCGTGTATTCGGCATGGCTAGTTGTGTGTGAAAAGTCTCCCTTTAATGCACCGTAATTACGATCACAACATTGATAGTTTTTTTATCTCTTGAATTGCGGAGGGGGAATCTTTTGTGTAAAATATCAGACAATTACAACAGATTAAAGCAGGTTTGCATTAGTCCCCAGAAATACATTCCACATATCCAATTCTCCAGCCTCTCTCTAAAAAACTGCATGTACAAGACCACCACATGCAACTAATTACTATCAAATGGAGCGTGAGCGTTATATATTTCATTCCGGATTTCTGGAAGACTGTAAATGGAGAAACACAGTTTGATAACGGCGAACGCCTGGGGTAAAGGGCCAACGCCTAAAAAAATATTTTGGTATTTAATAATGTAATGTCCGGGCTTCGACGCTTAACCATTCGCGGGTCCAGAAGTTTGTGACGGGACCCATTTAATGTCACAGCAATAGGCGACAGAGACGCGTAAAAGAAAGGGAAACATTTAAATTAATCTACGCACCCGGCATGAATAACGGAAGAAGAACTCAGCTCGCTTGGTGATACAAACAGACGCAGAAGTTAAATACAGTGGACCTTGCATTACGTCATTCTATAAATTAGTTACTGTCATATTAAATAGCCTACAGCGCGCGGA
>NC_083768.1:59721587-59726587 GCF_963514075.1 Conger conger | reverse complement strand
GCAGTGATTGTGACATCAGCATTTACAGTGTTCAGCTAAGAACGTCACGTATTTGTGACCTCACACCTTAACGAGGCGATGTCATCGACACTCTCTCAAGGACTGTTATCCAGGGGAGATGGCCAGTGCCATCGGTCACGGACATGTGAACGATGGCATTTACGCTGAGATGTGCCTACAGCTCGACGCCCTCGTCATCTCCCAGCCCGGCGGAGCGTGCGTTCCAGCACTGGGCCGAGCTCCAGCCCTTCGTGTTCGCCCTCGGAAGTTTCCGGAACAGCCGAGGTGGTCGGGAAAGCAGTGCGGGATTGATTGTCTGTCATCGAATAGTGCGGAGCGTGCACAGACACACTTCTGTAAGTACTTTGTGCGGAGAGGGCTCTTTCCGATCAATCCAAACGTGGAGTAACATCCCTAATGGTGGGAAGAGAAGCCTGGTGATAATTTGATTTGAGTTACATTCATAGCCTGGTGGCTGAGGATAGCAGCGCCCTTCTGGGGGTTAGAGCAGGGCCTTCAGAACACACCCAAACTCAAAGAACTTAAAAGGTTTAATACACCTCTGCATTTGGATAATCATATTTTATGAACCTGCTAATTTAGCTGTGGGAACTCATACAGGGCGAATGGGGCGACCTCCATCTTGGCTCTGGGAACTCATACAGGGCGAATGGGGCGACTGCCATCTTGGCTCTGGGAACTCAAACAGGGGGAATGGGGCGACCGCCATCTTGGCTCTGGGAACTCATACAGGGCGAATGGGGCGACCTCCATCTTGGCTCTGGGAACTCATACAGGGGGAATGGGGCGACTGCCATCTTGGCTCTGGGAACTCAAACAGGGGGAATGGGGCGACCGCCATTTTGGCTCTGGGAACTCATACAGGGGGAATGGGGCGACCGCCATTTTGGCTCTGGGAACTCATACAGGGCGAATGGGGCGACCGCAGTGCAGCACACAGTCACAGCGCGTGTCAGAACGCGTCGGTCTGGGGGCAGGAAACGCACTCGCCCATTAAGCGGGGCATTAGTGCGGAAACGACCCCTGACCTCTACAGGGCCTGGCCGCTGGGGGGATGGGGTGCCCCTTCCCGCCGTGCGGACCGACCCCCCTTTCGCCCGCGGTACCCATGACTGCGCCACCGCTCCACTTTCCCGGCAGACTGTAAACAAGTCTGCGCCGTGGCAACAGTGCATGGCATCGTCTGATTGGACCTCGCTGTGGGGAGGGGGGCAGGGGTGTGTCGCACTGCCCCGCCCTCCCCAACCCCGATCCGGCGGGGGGGGGTAGTTACTGTCTCCAGGAAGGAATGTGTACCGTGCGATGTGATTGGCTGGTGGCTGAGGAGTGTGTAAGGGGGTCAGGGGGGGTGGGGGGGGGGGGGTGCAGCAGGGTGGAAGTGATGCGTTATAATGACTGTTTGTTAGGGTTCATATCCTCCAACCGCAATAACACACACTCATCCTCTGATCTTCCCTTCTGTAGGGTCCCGTCTCATCCCAAATTCCTCATTCTGTCGCTACCTCCCTCTCTTTCTCTCTCTCTCTCTTTCTCCCTCTCGTTCTCCCTCGGTCTCTTGTTTCCTGGTCTTAAGGAGAGTTTAATTTTGCTGTATTGCTGTGAAGGGCTCTCACTACAGCCACAGAAGCCATTTTCTAGTGCTTTCCACCCCCCTGGGGTTTAAAGGCAGTTAAACACGGCCGACCCAGCGCTGTGCCCTGAGCACACCCCCCCTGCGGTCTGAGGGCGACCTGTGAATGGAGCAGATCCCCCCCCACCCACCCCCAGGCCTCCAGAGACCCCGCATTTGTTACAGCCCTAATCCAATCAGCTCCTGACAAATGAACACCATTAGCGGGATGCTCTGCTGCTCTGCTGGAGTCCTCCGGGAGGAGGGTGGGAGCAAACTGCTGAATACCACCGAGCACCAATCGGATACCGGCAAGCACCAATCGGATACTGCCAAACATGAATCGAATACCAACAAGTACCAATCGGATACTGCCAAGCACCAATCGGATACTGCCAAACATGAATCAAATACCAACAAGTACCAATCGGATACTGCCAAGCACCAATCGGATATCGTCAAGCACCAATCGGATACTGGCAAGCACCAATCGGATACTGCCAAACATGAATCGGATACCACCAAGCACCAATCAAATACTGCCAAACACCAATGAAATGGCAACAAACATTAATCAAATCAGGATCAGTCACTGGGCAACACAATGACTGGTGACTTTATTTTTGGCATGTCCGACGTTCTCTAAACCCAGGGAACACACAGGGAACACCCAGGGAACACTCAGGGAACACACAGGGAACACTCAGGGAACACTCAGGGAACACCCAGGGAACACCCAGGGAACACACAGACCGACCGCGTGTGGACCCGTGGGATGGATGTGTTGTGGCTGTGGATGGGCTGTGTTTACTGAAAGCTGGAGCCCCTCTTCACATTCAGCCCCAGTGCGCTGACATTCGGGGATGGATATTAATTAGAGCAGATTATTCACACAAAAAGCAAACGCACATATTCAGAGTGAAATCCACTTCAATATTCAGAAACAATTTATTTTGTGAGCTGGTGCATTTCGGAGTATGGAAATGTCTCGGGGATCTTTTTAAATTTTGCTGCTGTCAAGAGCTGAGTTACGTTCCGCAAAATGTAATGTAAATAATCTAATCTGTACAGAATGTTATACAGGTGCCGAAGACGTTTGCACTGTCCTGTACTTTTTCTGCACACAAGCTGAATGATATACAGCAGATACACGTGTTTGTGTTGATGAGGACAGTAAGTGGTGATGAGTCGTCGCTCCCAGGCGGCCAGACTCGTACTGTGTCATGCTCAAACCCCACCCGCCCTTCGGCCTTTCAAACCCTCCTCCTCCTCCTCCTCCTCCTCACACAATGACCTGCCCCCTCTCCCGTGTGCTTGTTGTTCTTTGTAACTGTTTTATTTTAATGGTTGTAATGGATTAAGATTGTAAATAGTTCCCGGTGGTTTGAGCAGATGACGGCTAAGTGTTTAATTACATTACCGGCTCTTTGTTGTTATTGTTCTCGGTCATTATGTGACACCCCCCCCCCCCCCCCTTCATTTGCATATCTAAATTGGCTCTGCCTGAATGGGTTTGCACACCCTGTCTGCCCCCCCAGCCCCCCCCCGGCACCAGCTGTTCCTGCCCTGATCCGGGAGCCATGGGGAGAGAGGAGATCTGCGTCTCAATCGATCTGTTTCACCTGGTGTTAGATCCCTTTTTGTCTATTCAGATGTGTATTTTCTCTGTGTTTATTCCATTGTGTTGTGATTCCAGTGTTTGACATTACAGTCAGCAGAGGATAGGCTCACACACTCACACACACACACACACACACACACACACTCACACACACACACACACACACACACTCAAACACACACATTCATACACACACACTCACACACACACACTCACACACCCACACACACTCACACACACACACTCAAACACACACACTCACACACACACACACACACACTCACACACACACACACACACTCATACACTCACACACACACACACATACACTCACACACACACTCACACACACACACAAACACTCATACACTCACACACACACACTCACACACACATTCGTACACACACACTCATACACTTACACACACACACAGACACACCACACACACTCAATCTCCTCTATCGCCGGGTTCCTCCTGAGATTTCCTCCCATCGGGGAGTTTTTTCACACCTCTCTGAGGGTTGTTCTGGGGTGTCTTTGTTTTCCTCGTGCCTGGGGCTATCTGGGGGCCCAGAGCTGGTGTCTCCCCTTTTCCTGCCCGTCCTTTACTCTCTGAAGTGTCTTTGTGACAGTCCTCCGTGAAAAGTGCTTTAGAAATACAATTATTAGAAATATATGTACTTGCTGTCAGAACCTCAATAAAGAGAAGTTAAAAAAAAGAAGAAAAAGAAATACAATTATATTGATTTGAATTGAATGACTGACTTACACACTGAGGAGTCCCCATAACGACTGTGAAGCATGACAGAGTCCCCGTAACGACGGTGAAGCATGACAGAGTCCCCGTAACGAGTGTGAAGCATGACAGAGTCCCCATAACAACTGTGAAGCATGACAGAGTCCCCATAACAACTGTGAAGCATGACAGAGTCTCCATAACGAGTGTGAAGCATGACAGAGTCTCCATAACGAGTGTGAAGCATGACAGAGTCCCCATAACGACTGTGAAGCATGACAGAGTCCCCATAACGACTGTGAAGCATGACAGAGTCTCCATAACGAGTGTGAAGCATGACAGAGTCCCCATAACGATGGTGAAGCATGACAGAGTCCCCATAACGACGGTGAAGCATGACAGAGTCCCCAAGACTAACATGCTGTACCAGACCAGGGTCAAATGCATCATTGTTTTTGATTGAAAATCTCTGCACTTTACCCAACTCTATGAAAATCTCCCAAAAAGTGCAAACCCCGCCTTCTGGTCCTCTTGGCTGGCTGAGTTGCACCAGGAAGCTCAATTGAGCTCAGAAAAGTATTTGAATCCAAAATGATTGTGTACTTGACCCACGTCTGATACAGAAGAGTGCCTGTAGCAGCAGTGTTATCCCTGTGATGGATGCATTTACACAGGATCAATAAGAACATCGATCAGGACACAGAGTGAGCTGCACCATCTGAGCCAGTGGCACTGCACACAGAATGAGCTCCACTCCATTTATCTCACCTGTCCACAGGTAACCACAGGTGCATCGTATATGCCATAGACTGTAATGGTACTTATATAGTCATATATAGATATTGTTGTGTTTTGTATTAGCTATTGTATTGCTGTACTCAGTGGTATTCTAGCCAACTGTGCTATGCTAGTTTGTAAGTTGATGTATTCTTCCAGGATTCCGATTGTATCTGTATGGTCACGCTAGGACTCGGAACCGTACTGTCCTCTCAGGTCCTCTTCACACTTATCC